>NC_134687.1:41504102-41626602 GCF_050947455.1 Rhinoderma darwinii | reverse complement strand
AGATCGGCGGGCTGTAATTTTGAAAAACATTTTCTATCATTATGTAAAATACACATCCTAAAAACACAATAGAAAAAAAAATAAAATCAATACGTTTTGGCATCAACAGATGCAAGACGACCACAATAGATGTGCCCAAAGAATGGGACAAAGAAACCTACAAAGTGCATGTCACTGCTATTGGCTAGACCACTTATTGAGTGCAGCCTTCAGGGTCAAGGGTCTATTAAGGGCCATAACCCTAGTGACCTTTAAAACTCACATACATAATAAATATATATATATATATATATATATTAGTTATCTTACTAACAGTGAGAGCACGTCTGAACCAAAGCCTTGATGATTTTCAACAAGGGTATACATATGTTGTTGGCACAAAGAAAAGGAGAAAGACCTTCTACCCAGACATCTATGTATCGTCAAAACACACAGGGGGAGATTCACTAACCAAATTGCACCAAAGAGCTTATGCGTTTTAGATACTTTTTATACCTCGCTTGTTTTGAATAGGATTTAGAAAAGAAGGGCATAGCTAAGAGGAGTTGTAAAAGTGAAACAGATTGACGGTGTTTGCCATTTTTTGTCGCAAAATATAGATTTTTTTAAGTAAGTCAGCTTAGCGGTAGCATAATAAAGAGAAAAGCGTTTTACATATCTAGCAAAATGCGCAATATATAACGTACACCACGTGCCGTTGGAATTTGGCGCAGTTTCTTCCTGTCTGGTCGAGTTTTATCCAGTCTAAGGCTATGTTCACACGGGGTATTTTGCCGAGTTTTTTGACGCGGAAACCGCGTCGCAAAACTCGGCAGAAACGGCCCGAGAACGCCTCCCATTGATTTCAATGGGAGGCGTCGGCGTCTTTTTCCCGCGAGCAGTAAAACTGCCTCGCGGGAAAAAGAAGCGACATGCCCTATCTTCGGGCGCTTCCGCCTCTGGCCTCCCATTGACTTCAATGGGAGGCAGGAGAAAGCGTATATCTCGCTGTTTTATGCCCGCGGCGCTCAATGGCCGCGGGCGAAAAACGGCGCGATAATTGCCGCGAAAATCGGCGTGCAGGGAGAGGAATATCTGCCTCCAAGTTCCAAACGGAATTTTGAGGCAGATATTCCTCCCACAAAATACTCCGTGTGAACATAGCCTAACTTCAGATCAAAATTAATAAATCTCCTCCATATTGCCTAATTTTTTTTAATTTTTTTTTTAAGTCAAAGGTCTCGAGGATGCTAGGGAAGATTTTAATAAAAAGTAAACCAAAATCAGAAAATTATTTCAAACGTAGGTTATCTGGTAAAAATGACCTATACGATTTCTGCAAGTAGGAAGCGAATATATTATATTATTCACTAAGAATAGACGATTAATGAAATAATTTTGTATATTGCAAAAAAAAAAATAAAAAATTGAATCTTAATTTCCTCATTCCTCAAACGTCATTTTTTTTTACATTCGCAACCGATAAATACAAAACAGGGGGGAAAAAAATATATATCAACCTAGAACCAAACTTTTAGCTTCCCTTTAATAAATGATAGGAACTTTCCCTTCTTCATAGGTAAACCATCATAACATTGACATTTTCGTATTAGGTCACTTAGGATGATTCATCTTTTACAGATATCAATTGTATATTTAGATAAAAATGCCAGAGACTTAAACCACCGGAAAGATCCATATTCTGTGTCTGAATTATACTTTTCGAACACATAGGTTTTAATAGAAGACTGATGTTTTCCTATATTGAAAATAAATAGGAGTGCTAGGACCACCGGTGACGAATATCTTCGTTTTACGAACAGCCTAATAGAGAAGATTTGGTTACTATAACCACATATTGGTAATGTCAACACAGGTCATCATTAGATAGTAGCACAGAAGACAGACCAGTCTGCATCATAGAGGAAGCCCTTTATCTAGCTCTCCGGCTGTGCAAAGGAAGAGGCATTAGAGATGGGTACACACCACCATGAAATACAACAGAGAAGCTCAGCAAAACTGGAATTTAAAAAATAAAAGTAAAAAAAAAGTGTGGGGGGGGGGGGAGAAAAAGTAAAGGAACAATATAAAATACAATAAAAGCCCAGATAAATAAGTGCTGTAAATAAAGTTAGAGAATATTAGTGGTGGGAGAGGGGGGTGGTGATTGCTACTTGTCCATACAAAACCAAATGCCTACTAAAACGCCACGCCCTATCTAAGAATGCCTTTGAAGTGAGGTCCAGCTGACAAACCAACCTGCGTTTTTGCTGCTTTCATTGCCACCAGGTTAGAAAAGCTCACGAGGTAGGAAAAGCTTTCAATAACAAGCTTACGTAAGTGACCTCAAAACAGAAGGGCTAAATTGGCTATTTGATGTCCATGAGGACCTAGAACCATAAATTCTATTATGCCTAATAGAAATAACTTGACCACATGAACTGCCCCTTCCAGCGCTTTCCCTTCTTTTGCCAACTGCTAAGACAAATCAATCCTGGAGGGAGTGCACAAGATCCCACATCCCAAAAAATAATAAAAATGTATCTGTAGTACCAGGGAACATAGTTTGTAGTGGATAAGGAGTAGTCACCCATAGACTTGCACACTCTTGGACTTGATGGGACATTGTTAACCAACACTACTAGAAGGACCCTCTCCAACCACTTACTACTGCTCTTACATGACTGTAGAATGGTCTACAAATGGGGATTTTATTTGTATCTTATAGTCCAACTGCATGATAAAACCTATTCGCCGTGTTTTCCCATACAACTATGGTCATCGTCAACACCTCAAGGTGCCATAATAGAGTTACACGAAAACTACTGGACTGTGATCTCCCATTCTTCAAACTGTGGTCCTCCAAATCCCCTGTATTCGAGGGTGCCCACACTTAAGCACTTCAGCTCAAACCTGGACTCATTGCTTCCCATCCAGTAGAGCATTTATTTTAAGGAATTGGGTCAACAAAACTAGTGTTCCATTATTTTGGGAAGGCATTGGTGGTTTACGGCAGTTCTCGGCCTTTTCTTTTTTTTTTTTTTAATCAGCACACTTGCGGCTTCTAAAACGACCCTCTATAGTTCTTTTACTCTATATTTCTTTTACTGCCTTCAATTTTCCAATTCCACGTAAATTTTTGGCAAACTGATGGTGTGAACATTGTTGTGTTTAGCCATTTCTTAAGTGGCACCACAATTTGAATATTGTTTTGGTTTCTATAAAGATTGTCGTAAAACGTCAATAAAAAAGGAAAAATTTGAAGAAAGTAGAAACCTATAAGCCGCAATCTTTTCTGGAGTACAACGGAGTCTTAACACTGCAAACTCCTGCGAATTTTACAGCCATTATTCTCAGCTGACAATTTTTTTTGTTATTATTTATTTTATTTAAGGCCTTGTTGATGAAGTGCTATGAAACCCTTCGAAGACCAGGCATGCAGATGTTCAGGCCTATAAAGAACGGAGTGACGACATTGCAGTAATTATAATGTCCACATTACCACACCTCGGGACCGCGACACGACAACTGCTTTTTACGATGTCACGGATCTGCTAATTAGACTTGTCATATTGGCTTTATTTCTCCGATGGAGATAGGAAATTAGAAATTCAAAGAGAAAGGGCAGGAAATTGTCTCATTTACTTTCCAATCTGCTACGAGTAAAGGAATGTGAGCCAGCGAGCAGGGGTGACTGAGCCACTTTCTAAAATGGAAACTGAAATATATTCCAATATTAAGCATTGGATAAACAATTCAAAGACGTGAAAATGTTAACACAGACCAATATAAATATATAAGACGACAAAATAAGGAAACCTAAAGCAAATATCAGATGTTTTCACAGTAAGAGCTCTATCTAGATAGAGGATGCAAATATGCTAAAATTCTGTTCTGTGGGAACTTGTACTGTGGTACGGAGCATGCAGAATTACTGCATTGCCGGTGTATAAAAACATTCATAGCCTATCGTGGACAACAGTCCCAATGGCCACAGAGTTTATTAGGTCCTCAATGAGCATGCTCCTGTCTGTGTAGTAGGTTTTTTGACTGTTCAATTTCCCATAGCAGCCGACAAATATATTATGTATATGGAAGGCTCGAAGGGGTTGTCTTAAGTGGGCAAACCCCATAAAGAATGCCGCCAGTCTAGTGATCAGAGGATTTAGTTGGGGGAAAGGGTAGGATTTATTCTGCAGCAGGCAAAATGGACTATGCAAAACATAGCCACGTTGAGACCTCCAAAACCAGGAGATGCTCTACGACAGCTCTCCCCTCTGGCTAATAAAGGGGGACCCTCCCTTATTGACAGTTAAATACCACAATAGGTTAAGGGACCTTTTTACATGGATCAATTATCGGGCAAACGAGCGTTCATGCGAACGCTCATTCCCAATTATTGTGCTGCGAAAAAGGGAAACAAATCAGTCTATGAACAGGGTAAACGCTCAGTTATCGGCTGATCATATTCTTTAAGCAGCAAGAAAGATTATCATTGGCGGCAGCACATCTCCTTGCCTGTCGAAATGATAGAAATATATAGGGACAAACAATCCTAGTGTCGATCTCTCATCCCCATACATAACCAAGTATTGCCTCTTGTGAAACGAAGAAACGAGTACAGATCAATGAGCGGTCTCGTTGATCGGCAGTCGTTTTCAAGGCCCATATCAGGTCGTGTAATAGGAGCTTTACACATTTAATTGTAGCCATCATTACAAAATAAAAACCCCAATCAACTATCAGCCAGAAATGTTGAGTCTAATCTGCTGGTTTATGTAAATACACATTTTTTCCCTCTAGTTTTGCTTGCTGAGTGGGCGGGTCCTTCCTTGTTGATGTAGGCGGGCCCTTCCTTGTTGATGTAGGCGCTTTACTCTAACCAATCAGCTCTGCTTATTGTTTTACACTAGATGGATTTTTTAAGGATTCAGAAGAATTCTGAACATTTACAGTGAGCCTGGGAACTACAGGCTGCTAAAAGATGAAGATTACATTTTCGACCAATAGGATAGATGACCATGTTTCATATATTCACATGGTTTTTTTGCAATTTAAAATTTTTTCAATGTAAAAGTCAGTGTGGGAATCCTCACTGCCAGGGACTCTTTCCATGCCAAAAGTGATATATGTCAGGGAAAATATTAATGATTGACGACTACATTAGATAAAGTATTAAAAAGCATAAAGTTAACAAATATTTCATTGGCTTACGTTTGTTTCGTAGGGTAAAAAATTTATAAAAAGCTGACCAGTCATCTAAGTTCAAAGCTATAGCCCAATGTGTATGCAAAACGCAACCTATCCTGCAGTATTGAGCTTGGCCCTTGGGCAATACCAATAAAATGTAAAGTGACCGAACAGCAGGAATGAAATGTTTCCATGCGGATACGTTGTCACGATTCATTTAATTTTATACAATAATAGGCTGAAGATTAACAGCCAAATAAAAGAGAAGTAATGTCTATTAACTGCTTTCAAAGCATTTTCTTTCAGTAATTTCAAAGCGATAAAAACAGTTATAACTTAAAAGAAGAGTCCAAATTAAAAATTTTTATATTTTTGGGAACCAAAAAAAAAAAAAAAAACTAACATTTTAGGAATAGAAAGAACAAATCATAAACAAGCAGCTTTGATCATTATTGGACAACGTGTAAGAAAAAAGAAAAAGGAGAAAAAAAAAAAAAAAAAGAACAGTCCAGGACGGGAATATTATTAAACCTTTTAAATTAAAATGTCCATAACAAGAAGAACTTTCATTTAAGATCAAATTGACAAAGACAAAGATCATAGCCAGGAGGATTTTTATTTAGCTTTATTACACAAATGGCAGTGCAGTCATTACATGCCCAATCGGTTTAATTTTCCTCTTTGATGAGAGCCGGGATTCAGATAATTTGAGTTTAAGAATAATATGTAACTGGAGCCTTTTGAAGACATCATAATGGAATTCAATTGTCGAGACATAATAGGCAATATTTTCACATTTAGTGGCGTTCGAGAATAGCCGTGTAGGAAAACAATCCTCCTGTGCGCTACACGGGAACATTTTGCCTAATTTACAGAGATTACTAACTTTATACTTTATTCATATTTGTATGCAGGGCCGGTATTAAAATTCACAGTAAACACTGGATCATTTCTGCAGCCTTACAGAAGGCTCGATGCATCAAAATATTCTATCAATATTATTTTGATGCTGTGCACATGTAAATGGTTCAATAACAAATTCATGTATTTCGATACTAAGCTGTGCAGTCGCTTTTCAGTACCTGCCGCTCATGATTGCGGTGCCGGCCGTATCATATCATGCTAATCGCGCGTACAAGATCAGGAGTGGGGCAATGGCTGTAATACGCAGCCGCATCACCGCTCTAACCGCAGATATCAGACAAACCTCTGATCTCCGCCGTTATCCTGGTACGATCAGAGCTAACCCAGGCATTCAAAGGGAAAATGAGAAGGGGGGGGGACGGGGACTCCCATATCAGATCACAGGGAATCCCTGTGACACGATTGAGGGCCATACCATATATGGACAGACAGCCCGGGTCCATTATTTCTTGTTAGGGCATACTTCGGTATGGAATATAGATATGACAGTACATTAAAGTTAAAAAATAAAAAAGGTACAATGATTTAAAGTAATTTTAAATAAAAAAAAAAAATATATATATATATATATATATATATATATATATATATTTTTTTTTTAATATTTATTAATGTTTATTTATGGTAAGTCTCAATATATAAAATAGGCACATATTTGGCATCGTTGCAACCGTAATAACCTGTGCAACAAATGTATAGTGTAATTTATGATGATCAGTGTATGCTGTAAAAAACAAAAACCACAAAATAAAAACTTTTTCTGCATTTTTTGCCAAAATAAAAAAAGTTTAGAAATTAAACGTTAATACAAATGTACCAATAAAATGGCACATTCATAAAAGTACAACTCAGCTGGCAAAAAACTAAAAAAAGTCTCATACGGCTACGTCGACTAAAAAATAAAAAAGTTATAAACGTCGGCAGGCAAAGAGAAAAAAAAAATATTCTGTCCTCAAGTATTGTTTTGGTATGGAGAATCGCAATACTACATGAAGTATCTGTATCGAAGCACATATTCTGGTAACGTGACAACCCTCGTTCACAATCGAATTTCCCTTTCACAGAAAACAAAAAAACCTACCAGTATTTTAAGATTATGTGAAGTAACTCAACCAGAACATACAAACTCCAAGCAGATTAACCCCAGTGCTGCAAGGCTACAATGCTGCCCCTATATCTGGATCATAGGTTCCCTGTATAAAACGGCTTTGGTTTTCACTCTATTGAGGATGATTATCGTCAACATGGCAGACACCCTACTGACCATATTATACAATAATTGCCTAAAATAAAACCTTATCTGCAACATGTACAGTGATGTTAGAGGACCTGTCAGATCGGCGCTCGTTTTAAAGGCGATATCTATGCCCGTGTAAAAGCTGCCTTCAATTTGGCTCATGACGTCTTCTCTAAATTATATTTTTACCACTGTGGGAGGAGCTTAGTTGTGTGCACCTTTCAACTGAGCGGTAATTAACATATGGCAGACACAATTAGTGGTCTGAAAATGATTGCGTCATCCACAAAGCAGTCACTAAAAGCTGCAATGAAGAAAATACGCAGCAACAGCAAAATAACAAAGCACAAAGTAAAGGCAGGGAACACAAAACACAATGCGATAATTAATACTTCATTTTTGACTGGAGTGTTCCTTTAAGTAATACTTCATAGACGATCTCTTGTAATATATATGGTTTGGAAGATTTCTCAGACATGTATCTGTGAATGTTAATATACATTAGAATTGGAGGCACATTTTAATCTCCTGACTGCTCTTATAGAAGGTTCAGTGAGACATTAGTAGGCGCTGGGCAGTACAGGTGCAAAATGTGACGGTACAAGGTGCAGAACGCGTCGTGAACAGGTACTATTCTACATAATCGCACCCATGCACGATACTCTCCGGGCTTAGAGGGACGCTGTGCAATGTCAGGACGGGCAGGAGATTGGAATGAGAGGACTCTCTAAAATACATAAGAGCAAGTAACTGCACTCTATAGTACAAAACAAAAAGGGGACGACATAAAAGAATATAGGTTCACCCTTTCTGTGAACCAGCTATTAAAAACACCATAAAGTTTACAATATTGGATTGGTTCAGGTAAAAATCCCCAAACTTCAAGTGACAATTTGGCTGCATGTAGGGAAGACAGCCATTACCGGTGCAATGGCAAACGGTAAGCAGAGAAGAAAAAAAAAAAAAGACTTAGTGCACAAAAACAGGCCTCGGAGATCAAACTCGAGAAATAAATAAATAAATAAAATTAGATACAAATTCAAGCTTTAGACTGTGGTCAATTGAGGTCTAGACAAAGCCCTGTGTTTGTTCACGGAGGAGTCTCCAGGCTGCTCCAAGTTTGAAAAGGTAATTGAAGTCAGTCTATAATTACTGGATTAGACACAGATGGGCTCTGTACATTTCAAGAAGGGGGGGGGGGGGGGTGGTAGAGAACTGTTTTGATTCATTTTATGATTGCATGTAAGGTCAGACTTTTCAAAATGCACTTTCATCTGTTAAATGGTTTCCCAAGCTCCCTGGGGTATCTCTGTAAAAACAGTGATGTTTTAAGCAATTTGGGTCTATCAGAGCCTGTCTTTGAATGTTATATGCATGCCGATTTTCTGGTATTACATATAGGCAAGTAGGTCAATTGTTACATCTCACCAAAACTCTACTCGGTTTGTAAATAGAATACAAATACACAAATTTAAAAATGTAAAAATATAATGTACATAATTTAATAAATTACAAATATAAGAGTTTCCTTTAACATTACTTATTAGTAAAAGGTTGATAATGTCACACAAAAAAAAATTAAAATCAAAAACAACAATATCCTTTCATTTAATATGAAATTTAAGAAACAGAAAAGATTTTACAGAATTTTGGTAAAATTTCAGTTAAACTTATACAGCCACAAAAGTATAAAACCACAGGTTGTTGAATATGACTAACATTTTTAGATTGTAATTCATTGTACTATATACAAGACTTAAATTAATAAAGGAAATTTAAAAAAAATAAACGTAAATATTGAAAGAAATATGAAGCTACCACTAGAGGGCATAGGAGGTGCTCAAGCAACAGTATCAATTTCCAAAATGTTCTCTGCAAAGACATGCTATAAATATGTAAAATATGTTGCTATTTTAGCTTAAAAATAAGAGAATAAAAATGTCTAATGTAAAATTACACATATTGCAATCAGCAAATGTATCCCACGTTGAGAAAAAAAAAGTTCAAAAGAACATAGTTTACTAGTAGTGAAAAAATGTATTCTTCTAAACAAAAAAAATCTAAGATCATAAGTGTCTAAATATAACTTAAATTAAAAATACAAAATAGAAAAAAAATCAAAAAAAATCAAAAAGCACAGAAAAAAAAGTAGCTAAACAAAAATAAAAACAATATATATTAATATTTCAGTTAATGATAACCAAACAATTTATGGGATAAAATAAGAACAAAAATAGGATAGATTAATTCGATAAATTAGATAGATTTTTGTTCTTATTTTATCCCATAAATTGTTTGGTTAGAGGAATATATATTTATTTGCACTTTGGTTGTACTTGGTGTACTGAAAATAATTAAGGACATTTTTATATCCTTTAATATATTAAAAACAAAATACATTTTAAGATGACTGTTCATTTCATTTTGGCAACAACCCCCATCCCCTCCCAAATAAAAACCTCTATGCTTGCTAATGCAATGCAAACCGTAAATAATTAACCCCTTCATAACACAGCCAATTTAAATGTTTTTTTCATTTTCGTTTTTTCCTCCCCGCCTTCCAAAAGCCCTAACTTTTTTATTTCTTCATCGTCATTTTGTGGGACAAGCTGAAGTTTTTCATGGCAACACTTACTGTACGACATGATGTACTGGGAAGCTGAAAAAAAAAATTGTGGGGTGAAATGGGCAAAAAACAGCGTTTACGCCATTTTTGGGGGGTTTTTGTTTTTACGGCGTCCATCAGGTGGTAAAGACTACACAGTGACCTTATTCTACAGGTTAATACGATTACGGCGATACCAAATTAATAGTTTGTTTTACCAAATTTTAAAAAGATAAAACTATTCGCTAAAAAAATAAAAATGTTTTGTGTCGCCATATTCAGAGCCATGGCTTTTTTATTTTTTCCATCAATTAAACGTTTGTTTTTTTTGGAACATTATAAAAAAAAAAAACTGTTTTTTGTATTAGTCCCCCTAGGGGACTTGAACCAGAGATCATTGGATCGCTTGCATGCTATACTGTAATACTAATGTATTGCAGTATATCGGGATACTGACAGTCTCCTTTGAAACCCTCCCAGAGGCAGGGCTTCAAAGGAGTATAAAGACGGCAGACCTGGGGCCTTCATTAGGCCCCCAGGCTGCCATAACAACCATCGTCACCTACCGATCGCAACATGAGGGGGCACCCCCCTGATTCTAACAATTTAAATGCCCGGGTCGCGATTGAACACAGCATTTAAGGTGTTAAACGGGTGGAATCAAAGTAATCTTTTATTCTGCCCGTTGCGGTGAGGTGTCGGCTGTACAACACAGCCGTCACCGGCTGAGTATGGAGCGCACTCAGCCCGTAAGCCCGCTCCATACTTCCTTAACGGCTGCCACGTACTAGTACGTGACATGTCATTAACAGGTTAAAATGAATATTCAGCGTTCATGCTATGTTAGATTTGCTACAAATAACTTCTTAAAAGACGTTATGGACTTTCTATTGCATTTTACATAAAATTACTAAATAAGGGGAGGTGAATAAGAAATAAGTCAACTTTATAAATAAAATAAAAAAACTGAAAAAAAAAAAAAAAAAACCACGCACAGACACCTAAAAATAACTAACTAGAAAAGCCTAATGCATAAATTAATTTATATAAATCCAACTACACCCCCTGAAGGTGTACACACTAATTAATGAAACATTGTAAAGTCAGGTCCTGCTTCCACTTTTTCAGCCAGTAAAAGGGTTTACAGTTATTCCCTGGGGTTCACTCTGTGGGGAACTCCACAACTTCCAGTTTAAGGTTCCACTACTACGAATAATAACATTCTGTACATCAAAAGTGAAAAGGTTGTCACCTACATCATGAAAAACACCAATGCTTCCCTCCACGACCACGTAGTAATAACATTTTATCAGCATGTATTAATTACTACACAACTCAGTAATGCCTTGATCATAACGGGGCTTTTAACCAAAGAAATTTGGTATTAAAGGGGGTTTTCCCCACAAGGGACATTTAGGACATATCCTGTGGAAAGGATGGTCCCACCTCTGGGACCCGCACCTATCTCTAGAACGGGACCCCTAAACCCGTTTGACCTCTGTGTTCTGGCTGAATTCCCACCATGAAGGAGAAAACAGCGTAGCTCGCGGAGCTACGCGGTTTCGGTAAGCCCCATAGAACCGAATGGTAGTTATGGAAATAGCGTAGCTCGCATGCCATGCTGCTTCCGTAACTGCCATTCACTACTACGCTGTTCCCATAACTCCCGACCATGTAAATCAGGAAGTAGCCGCGAGTCAGCGTGAGCATAAAAAGCTAGAACGGGGTTTAGGGAGCCTCGTTCTAGAGGTAGGTGGGACCCGCATCTATTGGACATGTTTTGTGGATATGTCATAAATGTCCCTCATGGGAAAAACCCTTTAACAAAAAAAATTAAATTGATATATTTTTACATGCCGTTTTTGTAATTGTGACTGTTCTACCATTGAACTAAACAGAGAAAAGCCCCAAAAGTCTTTACAAGTGCACTCGTTTTTCACGTCGTCCATTACGGACGTAATTGGAGCTGTTTTACAATGGAGTCAATGAAAAACGGCTCCAATTACGTCCCAAGAAGTGACATGCACTTCTTTGAGGCGGGCGTCTTTTTACACGCCGTCTTTTGACAGCGAAGCGTAAAAATACACCTCGTCTGCACAGAACACCATAAGACCCATTGAATTCAATGGGCAGATGTTTGCAGACGGTTTGGAGACGTTTTTTCAGGCGTAATTCGAGGCGTAAAACGCCTGAATTACGTCGGTAAGTAGGCCGTGTGAACATACCTTTAAACAAAGCAAGTTTTTATGAAAAGGCTCATCTGCTCTCACAGGACAGGATCCAATCCCGTCCTTGACTGTAAGGACCCATGCCCACTTCTGTTTTTTTTCCTCCAGGGAGCTAGCCGTTTTTCGGACGGCTAGCACACTGACCCATTCATTTCAATGGGGCCATGCACACTTCAGTTTTTTTGACGGTCCCTTGCTCCGCTCCGATCCAAAGTAGAGCATGTCCTACTTTGGTCCGAGATTCCGTGACCGTGAGGCCCATGCAAGTCAATGGGGCCGTCAAAAAAACTGAAGGCACACGGAAGGCATCCATTTGCCGTCCGTGTGTGACGGAGCCGTTGCCTAGCAACGGCCGTGCAGAAAAACATAACAGAAATATTACGTACCCGGTCATTGTCTTGGTGACGAGTCCCTCTTCTTCCTCCAGTCCGACCTTCCTGTATGACGCGGCAGCCTGTGATTGGCTGCAGAGGCGGTCACGTGGAATGAAGAGTCATCCCTGGAGGCCGGCCTTCTGACGTCATCCTGACGTGCGTGACCGCCACTACAACCTGTGATTGGCTGCAGCGGCGACATGGATGAAACGTCATCGCTGGAGGAAAAGTATGAACTTTTTTTTTATTTTTATTACATTAAAATTGTATTTTCTGAGCAACGAGCACGGCACTGTCTAGGGTGCTGAAAGAGTTACCGCCGATCTGTGCAGCCCATTAACTCTTTCAGCACCCTGGACAGTAGCCATGCTCGGCACACGGAAACACGAAGTGCACATGGCCGCTAAAACGGACACACTGATCCGTCACAAACGGCAGTGTAAACGGTGTCGGAAGTGTGCACGAGGCATAAATATACAGCCGTGATCCTAATTTTCGAAAGTCGAATTGACACAAAAGCTGTAAATGCTCCTAACATATAACAGCGTAAAAATAATTAAGAGATCGGGAACAAAAATGTTCCTCGCTGCAGAAAATGAAAACAAGGTTGTTCTTCCTTCATCATTCACACAGTGAAATCACAGAAACAACAGAGGTTAGATTGGAGAAATTCTTAAAGAGTTGTCCAGGATTAGAAAAGGATCTCTAATTCCAGAGACAAGGATTTATTTCAGGTTTTTATCACATTCCCGGTGGCTCAGAACTTTATATATAGGTGGTCAGTATTTGGTAGCTTTGCCTTTACATTGTGTAACTTGGGGGGAACGTTTTGGGTTCTTCCACACACCTCACAATAAGTGGATGGAACTTTGGCCCATTCCTCCTGACAACTGGCATTACTGGGTCAGGTTTGTTGGCCTCTTTGTTCGCACACATTTTTTTAAAGAGGCTCTGTCACCACATTATAAGTGCCCTATCTCCTACAGAAGGAGATTGTCACTATAATGTAGGTGACAGCAGTGCTTTTTATTTAAAAAAAACCGACCTGTTTTCACCACTTTATTAGCGATTTTTAGCTTTATGCTAATGAGTTGCTTAATGCCCAAGTGGGCGTGTTTTTACTTTAGACCAAGTGGGCGTTGTGCAGAGGTGTGTATGACGCTGACCAGTGACCAATCAGTGTCATGCACTCCTCTCCATTCATTTAGGCAGCGCATAGGGATCCTGCAAGATCTTTACGTGCTGTCTTATACGAACACATTAACAATACTGAAGTGTTTAGACAGTGAATAGATATTCCATGGGATGTCTATTCACACTCCCGACACTTCGTTACTGTTTCTGTGGTAGTTACAGCAGAGGAAGCGTAATCTCGCAAGATTACGCTGTAGATTACAGGTTACAACGAGATTACACTTCCTCTGCTGTAACTACCACAGAAACATTAACGAAGTGTCGGGAGTGTGAATAGACATTCCGTGGAATGTCTATTCACTGTCTAAACACTTCAGTATTGTTAATGTGTTCGTATAAGACAGCACGTAAAGATCTTGCAGGATCCCTATGCGCTGCCTAAATGAATGGAGAGGAGTGCATGACGCTGATTGGTCAGCGTCATAAACTCCCCTGTACAACGCCCACTTGGTCTAAAGTAAAAATACGCCCACTTGGGCATTAAGCAACTCATTAGCATAAAGCTAAAAATCGCTAATAAAGTGGTGAAAACAGGTCGGTTTTTTTTAAATAAAAAGCACTGCTGTCACCTACATTATAGCGCCAATCTCCTTATGTAGGAGATAGAGCATTTATAATATGGTGACAGAGCCTCTAAGTTCAATCCCATCTAAAATGTTTGGGCAGAAGTCAGGGCTTTGTGACAGACGCTTCACTTTGTTATCCAAAAGCCTTTTTGCCACAATTTTGGAAGTATGCTTGGGGTCAGTGTCCATTTGGTAGACCTATTTGTGACGTCGTTTCGATATCTCCACAGAATTATCCTTTCAGAATGCCATTTTGTGAGGCGCACCGGTCCCTCCTGCAGCAAAGTACCCCCAAAACATGATGCTGCCACCCCCATGCTTCAGTTTGGCTGGTGTTATTTGGCTTGCAAGTCCCCCTTTTTCCTTCATACATACAAAAAAAACCACTCCACTCTGGGAATGAGATGGGGATTCTGAACGGAGGTTCCCCTCTATTAACTCAGACTTCCCTAATCGGGTATATAAAATGGGTTTGCTAAACTAGACGACCCCTTTAAAGTCACATTACCATCTGGACGCACAAGAGAACAGAACGTGGGGAAATGCAACCCCACATGAAGGATGGCACTACAAGTTCTCCATTGAAGATATCCGTACCCCTTTTGTGCCTCTACTGAGCAGATACTGAGCGAAGTTTAAGTGCCATCAAAGGACTTCAATCAGACCACAGGATCCCGGCATCAACTTAGTCTATTTTATCATAGAGCTCAGATTAAAGCAGAGGATCGTCCCACCAACTCCAATGCATACCATTGTATCATTTATCTCGGATCTATGTGAGGCACTGTAGATTTCACTGCAACCCTAAATAAAAGTTACATTTTAAGTGCATGTCTTTTAGCCATATCTAGACCATATAGCAAAAACAAAATAGTGCTCATCAACAAATCCGTACTGTAAACACCCGACCGGGGGTATTGCCCTCCTTGGCTTCTTCCGGGAGCAAAGATGAGGAACATCACTCTAGTGGTTATAAATATGGAAATCCAGCTAGGGGCGGACAGACCATATGTGCAACTGCACAGTGGCCCTGTAGGAATAAGTGTCCATCACCGCCATAACAATATAATAACAGCCCTTCCTTCTGTTCCTGGTGCATGGTCATCCACCAGAAAAATTGGCAGAATGGTGAAGGATTCAGTAGAGAATTTAGGGAGAGTAACTATATGGAGGATTACATCAGTGTTGACAAATTAGCGGTTGGACAGCAAGGGGTCCTCATCATGTTCCTGCACAAGGGCCCTCTTCTGTCTAGGTCTGTCCCAGGATCCAGTATACGCTAGACCAGTATAACACCAAAATAGCTGCATAGAATATCAATTCGACCCTCAGGTCTCAGTACAGAGTTATAAATGTGATGGGGTATATGGAATTATATTACTTGGTGCCCTCCAGTCCCCCACCCCAGTGCCGTGTATCCGCCGTCTTAGGGCCCCCTCTGTGTGGTCTCAAAATGGCCAATCCAAGAAAAGTGGGAGTGTCTCAGACTCAGTCTAAGAAGCACTACAGCCATTTTGGAAAAAGAACAAAGGCGACCCAAAAACTGCAGATCCACGGCAGAGGGGTGCAACTGGAGGGCAGCAGATATTATTACTTTATAAACACTATACTATTTAAAACGTTGTCCCAGGACCGGAGGAACGCTTTAAATGAAAACAAAGTCATGCAACAAGATTTTTCAAATCAAAAGTCGCCAGCACAGCAAAACGCATTATAAGTCGATGGGGTCCATCAACAGAACAAATATTGTGTCCTGATTTTCAACGGAAAGAGTGCAGATGTGAACAGAGCCTTAGGAACAAAATGTAAAGTGTGTTTATGTTTTTGTCTTGTTTTTTTATTGGGGCTTTTTAATTAATAATTTATTTTTACAACATATAAAACTTAAAATTTAAATATTTTCATGTACACGATTTGTCACCCTCTTCAGACTCTTTAAGCTTATTAGCAATAGATTCTAAATCAACCAACTGGGCAAATAATGAGCTACATTTTTTTTACCATTTATTGAGACAGATTTGCACAAAACTGAAAATCACAAAGTAACCGCAAGATTTGCGTTTTCCAGGGCTTTCATATACGTTTCTTGACCATGTAAATGCTTTAATCCCTGCAAAGATCAATTTAATGAGCTTTGTGACCCTTGAGAATTAAAGGGGTAAAAATACAAGCTGGATGCCATTATTTCAGTAGCAAAAACATGACCGGCTCCCAGATAACACGAGGAGTCCTGGCATTTCAAAGGCTCCGTGGGGCCAAGAAAAATAATCTAATTGCTATAAAGGGACTCAAATTACTGACAAATTAACTCATTCAATGCCAAGCACAAACAAGCAGAGCCTCGGTAACATGGTTAAAACTACTGTAATATTTACTATGCTTACAGATTTCATAGATCGAACAAAATGGGAAAATGATAGACTACATAATAAACATACATTTACACGGGGACAGGGGTTGTTTATTCACAACACTTTTGTGCCCTGTGACTATAACCAACTACAAATACACTATAAAATTTTGAACGGGTCCCAGGTCACAAACCTGCAATACATTTACTACAATGGCAAAAGAAGTGCATCACTACCGAAATTAGTAAAAACACCCTTAAGGGGTTGTCTTGATGACGACACCACCTTTCCATATGCCCCATTAGAGCAGATCTATGTCATGCTTGGGAGCTCCCTCTATAAGCCAGAGCCGCCCTTAAAGAGCCGTCCTGTCCCACAAGGGAAATGTATGGCCAGAGACAGCTTTTGCTTACAAAGTGGTTCCCTATAAAAATACATAACAGTGTAGACAATCTAAAAAAAACTATTAAAAAAAATAAACAAAATAATATTCACCATATTCTCCTTTTTCAAGCGCGAGATTAGACACCATCACTTCTGCACTATGGCGTCGACCCCATTAAACCTACACAAACCCAGCAGATTCAGATGGTCACCTTTGGTGGTAGATGGGCAACCAACTGAAGTTATTCGGGAGAAGACAAGCTTTTTCACGTGCACAGAAAAACTAAGGGTGTGCGGGGTTATAAAGGACACCATAACATAGCATTCGGCTGAGACTCCGTACACGTGTAGTGGCAAATTGCCTCATGAATTTTCCAGAAATAACCAGCAAAATCTTGTGGCCATTGGCCCCCACAAGTGAGTGGGGCTTCAGCCACATGCAGATGCTGCTAAGTGCGATTGTACCCCAATGAGTACTTCTAACAAATATATTGCTTTTTGAGTTTTGTTTTTACGGTAAAAATGACATGTTAAAGAGGCTCTGTCACCACATTATAAGTGCCCTATCTCTTACATAATGAGATCGGTTTTGTAATGTAGGTGACAGCAGTGGTTTTTATTTATAAAAACGATCTACACCAAGTCATGAGCGATTTTAGCTTTATGCTAATTACTTTCTTAATGCCCAACTGGGCGTGTTTTTACTTTTGGGCAAGTGGGCGTTGTACAGAGGAGTGTATGATGCTGCCCAATCAGCGTCATACACTTCTCACTATTCATGTATTCAGCACATAGTGATCCTGCGTTGTTCACTATGTGCTGTCAATAACTCACACATTAACGTTACTGAAGTGTCTTGACAGTGGATCGACATCACCTCCAGCCAGGAAGGGATGTCTATGCACAATCCCGACACTTCGGTAACGTTTGTGTGGGACTTACAGCAGATCACTCTATAAATGACAGCTTACAGCACAGCAAGCGTGATCTCGCTGTAAGTCCCACACAAACATTACCGAAGTGTCGGGATTGTGCTTAGACATCCCGTCCTGGCTGGAGGTGATGTCTATCCACTGTCAAGACACTTAAGTAAAGTTAATGTGTGAGTATATGACAGCACATAGTGAACGATGCAGGATCACTATGTGCTGATTACATGAATGGAGAGAAGTGTATGCCGCTGATTGGTCACTGATAGGTCAGCGTCATACACTTTTTTACAACGCCCACTCGGTCAAAAGTAAAAACACGCCCAGTTGTCTATTAAGAAAGTAATTAGCATAAAGCTAAAGTCGCTCATAACTTGGTGAAAATAGATTGTTTTTCTAAATAAAAAAACACTGCTGTCACCTACATTATAGCACCGATCTCCTTATGTAGGAGATAGGGCGCTTATAATGTGGTGACAGAGCCTCTAACTTTATTATGGCAATACTAAATATAGAATATAAAAACTGTGTTGCCATATACGGAGACCGATAAGTTTTATTTGTTATTCTGTCGATGGAGCTGTGTGAGGTAGTTCTTTTTATTTTTTTGCGCTAGTTACAAATTTAGGTTACATATGACTTTTTGATCACTTTAAATTCCATTTTATGGGGAGGTGAGGTGACAAGAAAACAACAGATTACTTACTGGTAATTGTTTTTTTGGAGCTCATGACAGCACCCATGCGAGGAGACCGCCCATCCCAGGACAGGAAATCCGAGGAGATAAAAAAGGTTCACACCCCCTCCACACCTCAGTGATTTGCAAAAAAGGAAGTACCCGGAGGAGTGAAACAAAAAAAGTTAAAAAAGGTATCCTGAAAGATAAAACACAAGAGGCAGAGATGAAAGGTACCCAAATCTGCTAAATTAAAACCCTATTCTGCCTAGGCCAGTCCTGACCTATAGTAGTCATCAGGGAGGGACAACAGCCTGCAGGACTTTGCTACCAAAGGAAGCATCTGCTCCAAAACGCACCTGCAGACGATAATGTCTAAAAAAGGTATGTGGACAACTCCACGTAGCAGCCTTACAAATTTGAGAAAGAGAGGCCCCTGCTTTCTCAGCCCAGGAAGTGACCACTGACCTAGTTGAATGAGCTCCAAACCCTATTGGTGGAGGAAGAGATAAGGACACATAAGCTAAAGGTATTGCCTGATTAATCCATCTGGCAATGGATACTGTAGAAGCCTTACTATCTCTACGAGGTCCCTGAAACTGTAGAAGATTTTCAACTTTCCTCCAATGATAAGTAACTTCTAGATAACTCAGAAGATGTCTCCTGACATCCAGGCAGTGGAATCTTTCTTCGGAACGTTCTCTGGGTCAGGATAGAAGGAAGGTAGCATGACATCCTGCGAAGTATGAAACTTTGACACTACCTTTGGAAGGAAGGAGGGGAGAGGTTTAATGATCACCCTGTCATTCAATACCTTAGTATAAGGGGGGGGGGGGGGGCTGAAAAACCTGACTCTCAGAAATACTCCTGGCAGATGTAATGGCCATAAGGAAAGTATATTTTATGGTTAGTAGTCCCAAGGTGGTACTACAGACCCAAGAGTGGGATTCAGACGTGATGATGCTCGTATAAACCGCTTTACCCAGGGATGTTCGGCAAGTCTAACATCAAAAAAGGAACTCAATGCCGAGATCTGGACCTTCAGAGTACTGGGTCTATGTCGTTTGTCTATACCTGCCTGTAGGAAATCTAGAATGACTGGTATGTTAGGATCTGTCTGAGGATCTTGTTCTGAACCTACGAAATTCATAAAGGTGTTCCAAACTCTCAAGTAGATGCTAGATGTCACTTTTTTATTACTGGCCAACAGTGTGTCTACTACCTTGTCCGAAAAATACCTTTTCTAGAGAGAATTAACCTCTCAAATTCCATGTTGTCAATTGAAGTTTGTTGAGATGTGGATTGAAAAGGGGACCCTGAAAGAGAAGATCCTTCCTGATGGGAAGGATCCAAGGAGGAGCTACTGACATGAGCCAAGTGAATCAGGCTCTCCTGGGCCACCTGGGAGCAATCAGAATGACTGCAGCTGTCTTGCCTAATTTTCTTTAATACCCTGAGGATGAGACAAAGGGGTGGGAAGGCAAATCCTAATTCCTGACCCCAGGACAGACTTCTGCCCAGAGGAAAATTGACTGTTAGTGCTTGAAGGTGAGGAGCTCTTGTACCTCCATGGCAATTTATGTAAGTCACTGATGTTGTGTTGTCTGAATAAATTCAGACATCCTTTCCCTGTAATGTGGGACTTGCAGCTAGGAGACACTTCTTTATGGCCATTGGTTCCTTGAGGTTTGAGGAGGAAGATCTGGTCAAAAGATCCCACCTTCCTTGACAGAGATCTTTCCCAAAGTGAGCCCCCCCCCCAACCCCAAGGACTTGAGTCTGTGGTGAGGCTGACCAGGATATGAACTTACCTGGGCATCCCAGACTGGAGATTCTCTACCTTTGTCCACCACAGTAGAGAGAGATTCACTTCTGAAGAAAGGTGAAATTTGGTGTCCAAAGAGAGGGGGGGGGGGGACGGGACCATCCCAAAGGCCAAGAATCTCCCTCTGAAGAGACCTGAGCCCACTTTATTGCTGGGATAACTGAGGTCATAAGGCCTAGAATGGACATTGCTTTTTGGAGGGAGCACTGGTGGGATATAAAGAGATCCATTACCCTGTTCTTTAGAGACTGGACTTTGAGGGGGTAGAAAGCACTTGACAAGTGGAGTCTAGCTGAATTCCTAAAAAAAACAACTTGATTTTGGAGGGGGCTAGAGCTGATTTTTCCGTTTATATTCCACCCCAGGTCCCAGAGGGTAGAGCAGTGGAGATGACAGTGTTTGGTCAAAGATTGGTGACAGGACAAAAAACAGTAGGAAGTGGTCTAGATATGGTACTCATGAACAGACAGGAGACAACACATTGAAGCAGACTAGGTAAATAAGGCTGCGTTTTACAACGACTTATACCATACCAGGAAAGGAAGGCAAATTCATTCCAGCTTCCATTGAAGCAAAAAAATATAAAAATTATATATATCTCCCCAATGGGAGCAGAAGCTCCCCAGGACAACCTATCTGGAGGGAAAAGGATGGAAACCAAATATACCCAAGGAGGGCTGAAGGGATTTAACTCAAACAGTAGTGACACAGTGTGTAACATCAAAGGGTGAATGGGTTATATCAATCCGTATTTATATCACTATGAGAAATCCGTAGCAATAACCAAGTGTAACTAGGTGCGTTGATCAAACAAACAACTAGGAGAACCCTACAAAGTGAAAAAATTATCAACTTTGGCACAAAATAATAAAAGTATAAAAATATATAAATTTTATTACAAATAGACATGACAGAATAAAAAGATGAGTCACACAATGAGAAGGCGTCAGCCTATGCAAGACCAAAAAGAGTAGACACAATGAGCATGTTTATGCATAATAACAAGATAGACACGTATGTGTATTGGAGTCCAGAAGGGACAACCAAACCGCATGAGAATGTATCAGGTGGTTGCTATATATGAAATAGTGGGCAAATATAGAGTGCTAGAAGATACAGGTAATGAAGCCTATAACCACATGCTAACAAACTGTATACACATCAATGGTGAGGCCGTAGGTAATATACTCCAAGATCTAGAGAACAAAATGACATCAGACCACCAGCAAGAAATGCAAACAAATTTTGGAAGTAAACATACCCGAAGTCATGGTCTCGCATAGGAAGGACGCCAACACCCGACGCGCGTTTCGGCAAACGCCTTAGTCTGGGGGTCCCACCTCTGGGACCCGCACCTATCTCTAGAATGGGGCCCCCTAAACCCCGTTCTAGCTTTGTGCTCTCCCGGCCACTTGATTGCATGTGGAGTTACTGAAACAGCGTAACTTGCTGAGCTATGCGGTTTCCGTAAAGCCCATGGAACTGTACAGTAGTTACGGAAACAGCGGAGCTCGCATGCTTCGTTGCTTCCGTAACTGCCATTCACTACTATGGGCGTTAGGGAAACAGCGTAGCTCAGCGAGTTACGTGTTTTCAGTAACTCCACATGTAACCAAGTGGCCGCTGGTTCAAGTCCCCTAGGAGAACTAATAAAATGTGTAAAAAAAAGAAATAAAATGTTCGATAAATTTTCAGTGTAAAAAAAAAATAAAAATATTAAAAGTTGAAAAAAACCCAAAACCTTTTCACATTTTTCCCCAGGCATAATGTCAAAAATAAAATAATTTGGTATCGATGCATCCATAAAAGCCCCATCTATTACAATATACAATTATTTAACTCGCACGGTGAGTTTAAAAATGTAAAACATCAAAAGTTTTTTGGTCACCATAGCGCTTAAAAAACTGAAATAAAAAAATAAAAAGATTTGAAAAAAAAGTGATAAAAAAAATAATCCTATGTACCAAAAAAATGGTGCCAATAAAACTATAGTTCGTCCCGCAAAAAATAAACACACACCGCTCAATCGATGAAAAAATATATATAAAAAAAAGTTTTGGCTCTCAGAATGTGGTGAAACAGAATAAATTATTTTTTAAGTAAAACATTTTTCCTATCTTCTGTTGTCTAAAACCTGGGTGTGTCTTGTGGTCAGGTGCGTCTTATAGTCCGAAAAATACGGTAACTTTTTTTTTTTTTTTACACACATTTTATACGTTTCCCTAGGGGACTTGAACCAGCGATCATTAGATCGCTGGTACAATACACTGCAATACATGGATGAGTTAAGGAAACAACGTAACTAGCTGAGCTACGCGGTTTCCGTAACTCCTATAGTAGTGAATGGCAGCTACAGAAGCTGCGTAGCATGCTACGCTGTTTCCGTAACGACTATTCAGTTGTATGGGAGTTACGGAAACTGCGTAGATCAGCGAGTTACGCGGTTTGCGTAATTCGAGCATGTAACCAGGAAGTGAAGGGGCCAGAAGACAGCAGAGCCAGGTAAGATAGCACAGGGTTTAGGGGGCCCCGTTCTAGAGATCGATGCGGGTCCCAGAAGTGGAACCCACATCTGTCATTTATGATACATCCTGTGCATAACAGCGATTTTGGAGTTTTAAATTCTTTATTTCGTACAGCTTTCACCGTGCACAATAAATTACGTTTTACGTTATTCTGCGCGTTGGCACGATTACGGCGATACCATATGTTTATCCTTTTTTGTTAATGTTTTGCAGCGTTTGCACAATAAAATTACGTTTCTATAAAATAATGATTTGATTTGAGTCACCATATTCTGAGCCGTAACTTTTTTATTTTTTAGTCAAAAAAGCTGTGGTTTTGCGGCTTGTGTTTTGCGGGATGGGTTGCAGTTTTTAATGGTACTATTTTGGGGTAAATGTGACTTTTTGATCACTTTTTATTCTATATATTGGGAGGGGTGGTGACCAAATAAAAAAAAGCGATGCTGGCATAGTTTTTCGTTTATTTTGTTTGCGGCGTTCACCGTGCGGTAAAAAGAACAGTTTCATAGTTTGGGTCGTTACGAACGCGGTGATACGAAATATGTGTACTTTAACGGTTTCATTTTTTTTCCTATAATAAATGACTTATTATAAAAAAACACTTATTTTTACACTTTTATAAAACATTATTAACTTTTCTTTACTTTTTTTTTTTACACTTTATTTTCTTACCTGCAGCTTTGATCGCTGCTAGAATACATTACACTACCTAGTAGTGTAATGTATTCCAACTGTCAGTGTGACGTCACAGTCACTAACAGGAAGTCTAAGAGGACCAGCCAGAGGCTGGGCCTCATAGGCTTCCATACATGGCAGACCCGAAGGCCATCACAAGCATCAGCAACCCCCACAATTGCATGGGGGCTGTCGATGTGCTACAAACCCCCTTAATGCGGCGATCGCAATCAATCACCGCATTTAAGGTGTTAATAGCTGATCGGCAACACTGGAGTGTCAGCTGTCTAGGAAAGCTGACCTCACGGTTCCCGATGCAAACCTTGTCGCTGACAGGAAGCCTATCAGGACCAGCTGGAGGTTAGTCCTGATGGGCTTCCGTCCATGGCAGACACGGAGGCCATAGTTTGGCTTCTGTTTGCCATGCTAACTGTCGGCAAACCCTGCAATTTAAGACCGGGGTCTGCAATCTGCTAGAAACCTATAAAATTATGCGATCGCAACCAATCGCTGAATTTATCAGCGGCAAAGGACTGCTGGCCGGCAAGAGTGGAAGCGATCGGCGACAGCTGACCTCCCGGTTCCCGGTGCACACGGTCGCTGACAGTGTGCACCGGAAACAACTCAGTAACTATACGTCCTCGTGCAGGTAGTAACCTCCCGTGACGACGTATAGTTACTGACTCGTCGGTATGGGTTAAACGGGCAGGAACAGTTCCTGGCTATTCCTGGCCGTTAGAGCAGCGTGTCAGAAGCGGACACCTGCAGTGTATGGAGCGGGTTCAGCGCGTGAGCCCGCTTCATACATCATCCCCTCCCCGTGATGTGCCGGCACATCATGGGTCGGGAAGGGGTTACGTAAGGACCGGTCAGGGGGCCTGGCGCTGCCTGGTCCCTTGACTGCCGACTATAAGACGTAGGGACTTTTTTTTAGCAAGATTTATTCGGTAGTTTGTTTGTTCATCTTTGCAGAGCTTTTTCACCTCAAGTGTCTAGTTTATTTGATTATCAGCTGAACAAGCTTAATTAGGCCTAAAATCGGAGCATCTACTCCCCTATAAGGCTGGGTTCACACGACCTATTTTCAGACGTAAACGAGGCGTTTTATGCCTCGTTTTACGTCTGAAAATACGGCTACAATACGCCGGCAAACATCTGCCCATTCATCTGAATGGGTTTGCCGACGTACTGTGCAGACAACCTGTAATTTACGCTTCGTCTTTTGACAGCTGTCAAACGACGACGCGTAAAAATACAGCCTTGGCAAAAGAAGTGCAGGACACTTCTTTCAGACGTAACTTGAGCCATTCTTCATTGAACTCAATGAAGCACTGCTCAAAATTTACGGCTGCCAGAGAAGCCTTTTCTCCTGAAAACAGTCTGTCTTTTCAGACGTAAATGACTATCGTGTGCACATACCCTAATATTTAGATGTAGCATAAGGCTGGATTCACACGAGCACATTACGTCCGTAATGGACGGACGTATTTCAGCCAGAAGTCCCGGACCGAACACACTGCAGGGTGCCGGGCTCCTAGCATCATAGTTATGTACGATGCTAGGAGTCCCTGCCTCGCTGCCGGACAACTGTCCCGTACTGTAATCATGTTTTCAGTACGGGACAGTAGTTCCACGGAGAGGCAGGGACTCCTAGCATCGTACATAACTATGATGCTAGGAGCCCGGCTCCCTGCAGTGTGTTCGGTCCGGGACTTGCGACCGAAATACGTCTGTCAATTACGGATGTAATGTGCTCGTGTGAATCCAGCATAAGGGGAAGGCACTCGTGCAGGGGTGGCATGAGGGCAGAAGTCATCTCTGTCTGTTTCATATTAACAAAGTGCCCTGGCAGTTATACATGGCAGTTAGACAGGGTAAGTGACAGGTAAGCTGTGTGGACTAAACAAACTTGCTCACATTATAAGTAATACTTTAGAATTGATCTCTGTTTCCTACGACCAAACCATCGCAACATGTTTACTGCCTTATTCATCATTGTAGATGTTGTTGCTTTACAAGCCTAGCGCCCATTTCGCCCTTTAGTAAATTCAGTCCATATAAGTCCCTCTCTCCTTCCCTCACCCATGTACAGCTCTCATGCACTATTCACTTTGCTCAATCACCTTAACCCATCTCATCTCTTCATACAGGTATATAATCCATTCCATTCCTGCATGAACTACATCTCTGCTGTACCTGCATTTCAAAACGCTGAAACTTTTATTTTATGGTACTCGGCTTTCCTGTCTTCCTATATAGTCTAATGTTATCTCTAACTTTTGTCAAAGTGTTTGATCGCCGTTACGTTTTATGATCATCCAGACCAGCTAGTCTGTTTGTTTATCTCTGCAGAGCTTTTCACCTCATGTGTCTAGTTGATTTGATTAATAGCTGAACGAGCTTAATTAGGCCTAGATCTGAGCATCTACTCCCTATAAATTTAGATGTAGCATCGTGCAGGGAGGCACAATGGCAGAAGTCATCTCTGTCTAAGTGTCATACTGTCAGAGTGTCCTGGCAGTTATACATGACAGTTAGACAGGGAAAGTGACAGGTAAGCTGAAAAACCAAACAAAACTAGCACACACTAATTATTACATTCAATATGTTTATCGGTTTACAAACAAAATACACAAAACATGTTCACTACCGCACTCATTATAGCGGCTCTTGGTTTACAATGCTACCACCCATTAAGGCCTTGGAACCAATCAGTCCACATCAGTCCCTCTCACCTTGCCTCGCCCATGTACAGCTCCCATTCACTTTCCTCAATCACCTTAACCCATCTCATCCCACTGCTCAACAGAAAAAACGCTCTCATAAATCACAGAACCATCTGCTGTCTCTCTCCATTCTCCTGCTGCTCGCTGCAGGGGACATCTCTCCCAACCCTGGTCCTCCCTTTTTCTTCTGCCAAGCTCAACCACTTACCTGTTACACATAGAAACCCTGCAAATCTTCTTACCATTCATTGTAGGTCTTCTCTCGTCTCTTAAGGCTGGGTTCACACGACCTATTTTCAGACGTAAACGAGGCGTATTATGCCTCGTTTTACGTCTGAAAATACGGCTACAATACGTCGGCAAACATCTGCCCATTCATTTGAATGTGTTTGCCGACGTACTGTGCAGACGACCAGTAATTAACGGGTCGTCGTTTGACAGCTGTCAAACGACGACGCGTAAATGGACTGCCTCGGCAAAGAAGTGCAGGGCACTTCTTTGCAACGTAATTTGAGCCGTTCTTCATTGAACTCAATGAAGAGCAGCTCAAGATTTACGAGCGTCACAGACGCCTCGCATAATACGAGGAGGAGCATTTACGTGTGAAACGAGGCAGCTGTTTTCTCTTGAAAATAGTCTGTCTTTTCACACGTAAATGCCTCTCATCGTGTGCACATACCCTAACTGTGCTCTCTGGAATTCTCAGTCCGTGTGCAACAAACTCGCCTTTATTCATTCACTTATTCCTTTCTAACTCTCTCAACCTCCTGGCTCTTAGAGAAACATGGCTACACCTGTCTGACACGGCTTCCCCTGCTGCACTATCTTATGGTGGTCTCCAGTTCTCTCATGCCCCCAGACCTGAGAACAGGCAGGGTGGAGGAGTAGGTATACTTCTTTCCCCACACTGCACTTTCCATGTCATTCCCCTCTCTTCTCTCCTGTCCTAATCTGGCCGCCAAACTTTACAGGGGACTTCACTATGCGATCTGCTGATCGCATATATAATGCTTTGGTATACTTCGTATACCAAAGCATTATTGCCTGTCCGTGTAAAACTGACAGGCAACCTGTTAGGTCATGCCTCCAGCATCGCCTAACAGGCATTTGCTGAAGACAGACCTGGGGGTCTTTGTTAGACCCCCGGCTGCCATGGAAACCCGACGGCGACCCGCGATTTGTTTGCGGGGGCGCCGATCGGGTGACAGAGGGAGCTCCCTCCACGTCAAACACATTAGATGCCGCTGTCACTATTGACAGCGGCATTTAATGGGTTTAACTGCCGGGAATCGAAGCGCGTTTCGATTACGGCAGTTGCAGCAGGAGCTAGGCTGTGTATAACAGCCGTGCTCCTGCCGCTGATCGCGTGGGTACAGTGACAGTACCCGTGCCATCACAGGACTGATATACCCGTCCTCCTGCGCGAACTAGCAGCTGCTGAGGACGGATATATCCGTCCTTCGGCGTTAATGACATTGGCTGTATGTTTGGGGTTGTTGTACTGACTCCTCCCTGATGGTATTGCATGATGTATAAGTATCTGACTGTATTTCTCAGCATTGAGGACACCATTAATCCTAACCAAAACCCCATTTGCTGAAATTCAGCCCCAAACTTGCAAGGAACCTCCACCATGCTTCACTGTTGCCTGCAGACACTTATTATTGTACCGCTCTCCAGCCCTTCGACAAAAACTACCTTCTGTTACAGCCAAATATTCAAATTTTGATTCATAAGTCCAGAGCACCTGCCATTTTTCTGCACTCCAGTTCTTATGCTTTCGTGCACAGTTGAGTCGCTTAGTCTTGTTTCCACGTCAAAAGTATGGCTTTTTGGCCGCAATACTTCCATGAAAACCAATTCTGGTCAGACTTCTCCGAACAGTACAAAGGTATAACTGGGTTCCACTGGTTTCTGCCGGTTTTGAGCGGATTGCGGTGTGGGACATCTTCCGATTTTGAAGGGAAGTAAGCATGATGTGTCTTTGATCTGCTGCACCAAGTTTCCTTGGCCGACCACTGTATCTACGGTCCTCAACGTTGCCCGTTCTTGAAACCCAAGTCTGTTTTTTAAGTCTTTGCCTGGGAGAGACCTTGCTGACGCAGTATAAATACCTTGCATCTTGTTGCTGTGCTCAGTCTTGCCATGGTGGACGTGTGACGTGAAACAGTCTTCCACAACCTCAGCTTTGTAGCAGAGTTTGGCTGTTCCTGACCCAGTTTTAAGCATCCTACAAAGCAGTTTCTGTTACAGTTAATGTTTCAACCTACATGTGAAAATTATTATCATTATCACTTGTTTGGTATAAATGGGTTAATCGTACACCTGACTATAATCCTACAAAACCCATGACTTTGTGCAAGTGTACCTAGAAGAATTGATGCTGTTTTGAAGGCAAAAGGGTGGTCACACCAAATATTGAATTTATTTAGATTTGTTTATTCACTTTACATTTTGTTAATTGATAAAATAAAACTATTAACACTTTTATTCGTGAAGGCATTCTTACTTTGCAGCACTTTTCCACAACTGCCTAAAACTTTTGCACAGCACAGTACATCTTTTTAAAAACTATATTGAACTATTGTTTCAATTTTTTTGGTCCCACTAGGGAACTTAAACATGTGAGCGTTAGATCGCTTGCACAATACACTGCAATAGGCTGGCAGGGCTTAATAGAAGGACCAACGTGGCAGACCATGGCGCCTTCATTATGGCATTCATGACAACCCATCAGCACCCCTGAATCTCCAGGGTAATAGCGGGGGCCCCTCTCTCTTACGGTTTAGATGCCACAGTGGCTATTGACAGCGGCACATAAGCGATTAAACGGCCTGGATCACAGTTAATGCCACTCCCAGCCGTTAAAGTGAGGTGTCAACCGTAATATACAAATGGATGTGCTGATCTCCTGAGCCCACTTCATGTCCCCGCCCTTCTGACAGGTAAGGTACAGCTAAGGAGTTAATAAATCTCCCCATAGTCTCTCTATAATGGCATTCTTAAGAGTCAGAGAAGAGAACACAGCATGTAGAGGAAACCCAGGCAAACATGGAGAACCTACCAGCTACATGACTGTCAGCCTGGTTTGATTTGATTTTGATTATATTTCAACCTTTAGGGCTCCTTCACACCAGTCTTTTTTCCTCTTGCATAGTACAAAAACTAAGGGGAGAAACAGAGGACATAACCGAATCCAAAGTTTTCTGTGGGGTCAGTTTTGTACATAAAAGCATAAATCAATCAGTTTATACGTTTTATCTAGTATTGATCATCTGATGCAGATGACAATTTAAAAAAATGTAAATAAAAAAAAAAAAAAAAAAAAAAACAGACATTAACCCCTTCCCTCCAATCACAGTTACGTCGTCAGCGCTAATGTGTTAGTGCCTTCTCATGTAACTGTACGTAATGGAGCGGGCTCAGAGATTGAGCCCGTGCCAACACCAGTTGCATCTAGCCTGTCGGCATCCCTGTGCCGCTGTCGCCGTGATCCCGATGCTTGCTATGGCAACCGGAGGCATAACAACCCAAACTATAATCGTATCATGTTATTTCCCTGCACGGTGAACACCGTAAAAAAATAAAACAAGTTCCAGAAACAGTTTTTTTTGGTCACCACCCATCCTAAAACAGAATGAAAAATATATAAACCTAACAAAGTGAACTCATTTATAGCGCATGGTGAAGGTGTTAAAAAAAAAAAAGTACCAATGAAAACTACAGATTGTCCCACATAAGCTCACACAGCTCCGGTGGAGGAAAAATAAAAAAAGTTCTGGCTCTCAGAATATGGCAATGCAAAATGTGCAGAGCGTTCCAAAAGCGGATAAAATTGGGCACATTTAGGAGTGCAACAACGGGCACATATCTGCGGATTATTATTTACGGCATTATACTCTGATGTACCCCGCACAGCTTACATATGCCTCCACATCATAAACTGAAATACCAGCGAAACCCCAAACAGAACAACTACCAAGCTAAATCTCCTTTCCAAATGCCATGTGGCACTCCCTCTGTTCTCAACCCTACAGTGTGCCCTAACAGCAGTTTATGTCCACATATATGGCATCGCCATACCTGGGAGAACCCGCTTAACAGTTTGAGGTATTTGTCTGCAGTGGCACAAACTGGGCACCACATATTGAGCAATAAAAACACTTTCTGAATGCTGTTTTGAATACTTTGAGGGGTGCAGTTTTTAAAATGGGGTATGTAAGGTTTTCAAATATATGGGCCCCTCAAAGCCACTTCAGAACTCAACTGGTACCTGAAGAAAAAAAAAAGCCTTTTGAAATTTTATTGAAAAATGGGAGAAATTGCTGCTAAAAGTTCTAAGCCTTGGAACGTCCTAGAAAAAAAAAAAAAAAGGACGTTCAAGAAACGATGCAAACAAAAGTAGACATATGGGAAATGTTAACTAGTAACTATTTTGGGTGGTTTTACGATCTGTTTTACAAGCAGATACATTTAAATCTAGAAAAAACATATTTTTTTTTTGAAAATTCTCTAAATATTGGCGTTTTTCACAAATTATTAAAAAAAAAAAAAAAAAAAATTATATATAAACACACACACACAATTTTTTTTCACTAACAAAGTACAATATGTCAGGAGAAAAAAAATCTCGGAATCGCTCGGATAGATATATGCATTCCAAAGTTAGTGACATGTCTGTCAGATTTGAAAAAAATGGGGCTGGTCCTGAAGGCCAAAATGAGCTTGGTCCTGAAGGGGTTAAAGGAACTAATTGTACACAGAGCAAATTTATTTCAGTAACAAAAAAAGTGATGCTGGCCTAACATATGTAGAGACCCTACGTACAAAGGTTAAGAAGCGACATTATTATTATTATTATTATTATTATTAAAAAAAAAAAAAAGACACTCCAAAAAGGAGGAGATGAGCAAATAAGACGTTCAACGATTTCAAAGATCAGTTTTCACCATGTGTTCAGAATACCACCCACCGAGTCTCTGATCTTCCTTGCATCCAACAAAACATAACAGATATACAAGATGCGATGCTGAAATCTAACGCCCCTGTAAAGTGATTGACATACCAGCACAACGCAATAATGGTTTGACAGATTTCCCTTTAAGCAATACATTCCCAATTTATTCATTCTTTTTATAGAAAAAAAAAAACTCCTGTGGGGAGAACTTCTGACACCCCTTCCCACCATTGGAGCCACTTCCAGCACCCCCGACAAACAGCGGTTTGTTGGAAGAAGTCGCAGCCAGCTAGATATTCCCCCTGCAGAAATGTACTATTACATGGTGACCATTCAGATGAATGGCTGTGGATGTAATACATGGATGGCTCGAGTCAGAGGTTCTGTTCTGGCTCGTAGAGGCAAAGTCCTGAGTCGGGCCCACCGTAGGACATCCATATACCTAATAGGACATACGGACGGAGAATTTCTTTGTAAAATAAAAACACACCTCACTTTACTTAGGTCATCATTGTCCTCACTGACGGCCACAAGCAGACAGCAACAAAACACTTCTCAGAATACGCATGTTCAACTTGGTAAAGGCAATGATAGCTGCTCTCTACTATAGCTCAGCACTCCTCCCTAATACAGGGGTACAGCCTCTTCAATTTCCTGGCCCTCACTTGGTCTTTAGAGCAGTTTATCCAAAAGGTATGCGTGGAGGCTCCTGTCCATCCACCCACCAATACATGTGGTTCCACACAGGGAGGCTCCCTGCCTTCACCTGATCACAGCAGTGCATGCGGAGGCTTTTGCCCATCACCCGCCGATCTCCACAAACCCTCACACTGGCACTTCGACCACTCCTCACAAATGGGACGTTCCCACCCCATTAGGCGAGTAAAGCTGCCTATAAAGCGCCGCCTGCAACGCTGTTATAGTGTGGCACATACGTCTTAACCAAGATGGCACCCGGGACGTTTCTTCCGGCATTGAGAGAAACTTAAAGTAATAGCAGCGAACATTTTGGAACCAGAGGTGTAATGGAATACAAAATGACAAAATGTAATACAGCATAAAGGACAACATGCACATAGGTAAATCCACAACGTGTCTTCCTCCAGTTTATGGGGAGACCAGCATTGAAATTAAAGAGATAGTATACAATGTAAATCTACTAACTCTGGCAAACAAATACAAACCACTTGCGTAACGGAGATCATCCCCACATCTTGAGATAACCAGACTCTGCCACCAAATGTAAAATCACTGTATGATCGGCACAACGTGATCAAGTCTACTAAGAACATTACACACACACACACACATATAATTCTTACATAAAACACTCATTTCCATGTAATAAATACAATTAGCAGGACAGTCTTCTCTCGAATTTCAACACAATATCTGCAAGCACAAAATGACAGCAAATATTGTTCTAAGGATTATATAAACCTCGAGCTCCTTAAATTAGATGTAAATGAATAATGCATTTATATCGTTGCGCTGATTTCCATTAGCCTGAGTCACGGGTAAAACATTTCAAAAGTACGTCACTTGTTAAAACAGATTTATTAAACGGTCTCCAACAGTATTAAATAATTACATGGTAAAATAACAGCACCCTTCAATGTACGGGACAAGAACAATAAATCTGATTACATGAAATGTAATAAAATAAAAAAGTATTTTATTCTAAAAACTACTCAGAATTTACGTTTATTATACAAAAACAAACCTATAAAATGAAGTTACCGCCATAATATTTAGACATTATCCCCACTAAGTAACTACTAGTGGGAATAATGGTACAATTGTATCGGACGCTGCCAAAAGTTGGGGAGCCAACGGAGAGGGGACAGACATTATTAAAAAGAGTAACTAAACTGTCAAAAAAAACTTGACACGTCGGGTGAGCGCTGTGCGGCTTAGTTTTTGATCGGCTTTTCTCAGAAAGCCAAGCAAGTGGCATACGGGCTCCATAGAAATCTATGAGCATATACACGGCTTGCTTGACTTTCCGAGGAAAGACTATCAGAAACGAAGTAGCACAGCTCCCACCCAAGCGCTTCTGCCGCTTCATTTTAGCGATCGGTGGGGGTTTCATTGCTCAGGCCCCCTCCACCGGTCAAAACTTCTGAAATTTCTCTGACATGTCAAAAGTTTTTTTTAAAGTTTAGTTACCCTTTAATGCTAAATGCCAGCAATATGGATTTGAACCTGGCGCCAAGGTTCTAGTAATGCTATGAGATCATTGGTGACACTAGTGGACAATGTTATCTACAGCTGCCAATAAGCTAGAGAGCTACATGAGACATGTGGCTACTGAGCCTCCAGTTGGGAGACACCGATGTAGATAAATGTGATGTTATACATTTTGGAAGAGAAGATTAATTACTGGGTAATTAAATGGTAAGACACTGGGAAAAACCATTACTGCTTAGGAATTGGGTAACAGTAAACGGAACTGTAGCAACTAGCGCCAGGCAGCTGCTTTTAAGGCAAATAAAATCATGGAATTCAAAGGGGACCAATATGCACATGATGAGAACTTAGTTTTTACTTTATACAAATCTTTAATAAGACAGCACTTGCAATTTTTGGAAATCTAGGCATAAGAGAAACTAAGCTAGAGCAGGTGATTGTGTGAAGAGAGATATTTTAGATCGTCAGAATGGGAATGACCTCCCATTGTTAAACTCTGATCATTATAAAAGATGTGCGCTCATTCTATCCAAATAATAAAATGCTAAGCATCTTTTACACCATCATAATCAATCATAATTATCAGATCAGTGGTCACATTTCTACAGAATTATAGTTTGAATACCCAGCCTTAAACCCAGGCATGAATAGTCAAAAACAGGCTAGGTTCACACATGCCTTAACGTTGGTTTCATGACAATGGCCGGTCGATCTATCCTATTTATTTCCATGGCACATGAAACCATCATCTCAGTCATGATCAAAAGACCTCAATTGTGTAGGTTCGGTTCAGTAAAAGCACGTGGGGTCTCGGCCGATCATTCATGTTTACTTCAATACGGAGACGGGAATTAGCCGTGGTCAGACCCTTATGTTAGTGGCTAATCTTCTATGGGAACAAAGAGTAGTGCATGTTGAAATAGACATGCCTAAGCCTTCTTTCCTTGACATCTGTCATCAGGGAATAGACAAGTGGCACCCATATACACTACGTTTGGCCAACTTTTATCTAATGTGTATGGCCAGCGTAGATCCCACTTTTTGCAAAGTGGACCAATAGCATACCTCTCAACTTTCAAGCATTGCAAAGAGGCAAATTTATTCCGTTAAGCCACGCTCTAATCCTGCCCAATGCACACACACTTCAGCCCAAACAGTATCATGCACCCATAGTTCCTCTCCACAGTAGAATGCCTAGTTAGTGGCTTCCACACAGTATAATTTCCCCATAGCGGTCCCCCCATACCCAGTATAATGCCCCCATGTTGCCTAATAAAAAATTAACACTCACCTAAACCCGTTCCACGACGATTGGAGGAGATCCCTCTGCTCCTCCGGTCTGTGGTTTGAGTGGCTCGACACAGATGTGATGACAGTACTGCACCTGTCTGATGAGCCGCTTACGGCCGACGTTACATAGTGAATGGTCGAGCAAGGAGCTCCACCATTGGATTCAATTGTATCTGCGTCCCCAAACAGGAGATGCAGTTGAAACCGGGAGATGCCACCAGCAGCCCAGGACATACCACTGGCCGCCTGGGACAGTGGGACACCACCAGAATTCGGGCCTGTCCCGCTGGATTGAAGACTGTTAGGAGGTATGCTGTAGTGTGCGCTTTAAATGATCAAAGCTCAAATCAGATGGTCACATTAACAATACCATATCATTTACATAAGCAACAAACAATATAGTCCACCAGTAATGTGCCACTGAAATGCTGCCTTTGTAAAAAGCTCTCACGTACGTGTAATGGGAGGGGGGGGGGGATTCAACTATTCTACACCAGTTTTCTGGCTTAGAAAAGTTATAAGCAGCACAATAGCTGCAATTTGCGGGAATATTGTGATTGGTGTTTCCAATGTTCGCACCGCCTTACTTTAAATGGAGTGGGTGGAGCTTAGAAGAAGTGGCGGGCCACCGTAGACCAACAAATTTACTACAATTTATGCCAGAGTAGTGTAAGTGAAGTCAATTTTACTTTCTGGCACGGACAGCCAGAGATGCGCCTAATTTATCAAGAGGCACGCACCCCTTAATAAACTACTCGCCTCTTACTTCAGCAATTTTTATTTTAAGACGGGCGTATGAAACGCCAGTCCTAATAAATCTCCCCCAATATGTTAAAGAAAATAGACATTTGCCAACGTACATGTCCCATATTATTTTCCTTTTAAACACAGTCGATAGATGGAGAACTACAGATAAAATCTATTAGCCAAGATGGCAGGAGCTTTAATGTCTTGCGTCAATCTACGATTACACCGTGATGAAATTTACAGGATGGGGGAACAACTGACTAAATGACATTTTCAAATTAGCTATAATCAAAAATTTGTAGCTGTCACTTAAAAAACTTTGCAAGTTGTCTCGGAAAAGTAGATTATCTGATCACGGGCCACATCTGTTGCATATTAAGGCTCCACTGACGGCGTTCTAAGTGAAGTTTTAATTTAATCTTTCTTTTTTTTTTTCTTACTTGTTGTTCTACCTTTAATCAATGCCTCGTGAGAGGATCAGCTTTCTATAAGAAACTGTTAAGTATAAAGAAATGTTATTCTAGTATGTTTAGAAAAAATAAAATCATTGCTTCAGGTTTTTTCCCCCCAAACCACAACTTAAATTACGTACAGAACATTCCAAGTTAGTTGTTCGCTCCTTTCCAAGCAACTTTCATACTATATCTCCTAAACTGGACCCTGGGTAATGTTTACATCCACAGAAGCATTAGGCTCTCTGGATATAGGGTTAATTTTCATCGAGTTATGCTTTTCATGGCAGATAATAGCTTGTAGATCCCGAACAAAAGTTCCAACATAAGTCCGAATGGAACAGGAGCTACTCATCTACTGGAAGGGGGCACTCAAATATCACAGCTTTGGTTTTACGCCTGTTGAGGATACGCTAGTACTTTGTTAGCATTGATACTTTAACCGAAACTTTACTTACATTTAGAAATAAAACTATCCCGACTATAAATCTATTACATTATTTAACCCGCACGGTGAACGCCGTAAAAAATGAAATAAAAAACGACGGAAAAATTGCTGTTTTCTGTGAAACCTGACTTTAAAAAAAATGTGATTAAAAAGTGATCAAAAAGTCGCATCTACTCCAAAATGGTACCAATAGAAACTACAAGTCTTCCCGCAAAAAAAAAAAGCCCTAATACAACTGCATCGGCGAAAAAATAAAAACGTTACGGCTCTTCAAATATGGAGACACAAAAACAAATAATTTTGAAAAAAAAAAGCGTTTACATTTTTTTCTATCCCCCCCCCCCAAAAAAAAGTTAATAAAAGTTAATCAATAAATAATATATGTTCCTCAAAATGGTGCTATTAAAAAATACAACTTGTCCCGCAAAAAACAAGACCTTATACAGCTATGTCGACGCAAAAATAAAAGTTATAGCTCTTGGAATGCGACGATGGAAAAACGTAAAAAATAGCCTGGTCATTAAGGTCTAAAACAGGCTGGTCATTAAGGGGTGAAATAAGCCACTATCTCCACCATTAACTTTGTTTAGATTCTTGGAGCGGAAGAAATCCCGAATGGAAGGTAGGAAAACTGCAAGTAATGTATCTTTCAATTCTAAATGATGGGAAATCTTAGAAATTTTTGATATGGGGGATGAATAGGTATGTGGTAATAGGCATTCTGAAGGTCGATCGTGGCCATCACGTGATTTTTCCCAATCAGTGGGATTGTGGATTTTATTGATTCCATCTTGAAACGATGGTAGGATGCAAATTTGTTTAACGGTTTTAGATTTATTATGGTCCTGAAAGAGCAGTCTGTTATTGTTTTTTTTTAACCAAAAATAGGCGAGAATAACGGCCTAATCCTTACTCTTCCTGAGGAACTGGTAAAAGGACTTGCATCTGAAGGAGTTTCAGGATTCCGTTTTGCATTTCCTTTTGAAGAAAAGGGGTCTGTAGATTTGTAATGACAAATTTCCCTGGGGGTTTATGAAGAAAATTCTATTTTGTATCCTTTTTGAACTGTGAGACCCAGGTGTTTGTGGGAAGGTTTTCCCATTCCTTGTAAAATTTTGAGATTCTTCCGCACACTTTGACGTCACGGTTTATCTGCATTTGGTCGGTTGGTATTAACCCCTTAGTGACCAGCCCGTTTTAGGCCCGAATGACCAAGCTATTTTATTAGTTTTTCTATAGTCGCATTCAAAGAGCTATAACTTTCTTATTTTTTCATCTACATAGCTGTATGAGGACTTGTTTTTTGCGGGATTAGTTGTACTTTTTAATAGCACCATTTTTGGGTACATATAAATTTTTGATTAACTTTTTTTAGGGGGATTATAAAAAAAAATAAAAAAAATGAAATTCCACCATTGTTCTATGCGTTTTTAAATTGACGCCGTTCACTGTGCGGCATAAATAACATGTTTCCTTTATTCTATGGGTCGGTACGATTACGGCGATACCACATATGTAGAGTTTTTTTTTATGTTTTACGACTTTTGCACAATAAAACCACTTTTGAGCTAAAATGATTTGTTTTTGCATCGTCGCTTTCCAAGAGCCGTAACTTTTATTTTCCCATCAATGTAGTGATTTTTTGGGCTTGTTTTTGCGGGACGAGACGTAGTTTTGAATGGTACTGTTTTGGGGTGCATGGGACTTGATTCATTTTTATTATTACTTTTTTGGGGGGCGATGGGAAAAAAATTGCAATTTCGCCATTGTTTTTTGCATTTTTTTTTACGGTGTTCACCTTGCGGTTTAAATTACATATTAACTTTATTAATAGAGTCATTATGGACGCGGCAATACCATATAGGCTTACTTTTATTTTTATTTTTTACACTTTTACTAAATATAACCACTTTTTAATGGAAGAAAAAAAAAATGGTTTTATTTATATTTTTACTGTAATTTTTATTATTAATCTTTATTTCACATTTATTATTTATTTCACTAGTCCCACTAGGGGACTTTACTGTGCGATCTTCAGATCGCTGCTATAATGCTTTGGTATACTTCGAATACCAGAGTATTATTGCCTGTCAGATTTACACTGACAGGCAATCTCTTAGGACGTGCCTCCGGCGCGTCCTAATAGGGATATGTCCAGGGCAGACCTGGGGGCTTTTATCAAGTCCCCGGCTGCCATGACACCCCATTGGAGACCCGCGATTGCATTTGCAGGCCGCCGATGGGTGACAGAGGGAGCTCACTCCCTCTGTAAACAAATTAAATGCCGCGGTCGCTATTGACGGCGGCATTTAACAGGTTAAACGGCCGCGATCGAAGTAAACTTCGATCGCGGGTGTTGGAGCAGGAGCCCAGCTGGCACCAGACAGCAGAGCCCCGGCTCCAGAATGCACGGGACACCCGTGCAGAACTTAGACTAGGCCAACGTGAAAAGGCGACGGCCTAGCCTAAGGCCCCTTAGTGACCAACGTGAAAAGGCGTATTGGTGGTCACTAAGGGGGTTAAAGGAAAATATTTCTTCCCTTGCCACCTTTTGAGTAACTCCATCTCCCTGACTTTCCTTTACCTTCATAGTCTTGGGACTGACTTTTGGAAGGCCGAAAGGAAATTTCTTTTTTTGGCTGATTGGGTTCAAGGGATCTTATCCAGTGTGGGTCCAGACACATTCTCCCTTGAGCGGGATAGTACATAGTTTCGATTTGGAAACTGTATCCCCCAACCAGAGTTTGAGCCGCAGTGTTTGCGAGGACAGCAGTTCTTGCTGCGACTCTGCTGAGGCATCAGCTAAGAACCCTGTACCTTGCTGTAGTAAAGGAAGGGATGCCAGGATTTCATCTCTAGGGGCAGTGGCGGATTATCATTAGGGCGTTTCGGGCGGTCGCCCGGGGCCCAAGACTGCCAGGGGGCCCAAGGCTCCCAGCGAGCCTATGACCGCCCGAACCCCCTCATGCCCAGTGGCGTCGCTAGCACCGGAGGGAGCCCCGGTGCCAGGACCGCACCTGTCAGGCGAGGGGAGCTTTGCTTCGACTTAGCAGCCGTGGTCTGTGCTGCTTTAGAAGCTCCCCCTCCAGCCCCCCTTCCCTGCTCTAAACATCTCTGCTGCTAGCTGTCGGGACATGGGGGAGGGGAGACTGTCGGCGGGCTCTGTGCTGTGAGCAGGAGAAGAGCTGCAGTGAAGACATAAAAGGTAAGTGCATGTGTGTTTAATATCCATATTCATGTGTGTTTAATGTCCATATTCATGTGTGTTTAATGTCCATATTCATGTATGTTTAATGTCCATATTAATGTATGTTTAATGTCCATATTCATGTATGTTTAATGTCCATATTCATGTGTTTACAAGGTGTACTTTGTGTATAATGTGCATACTCGTGTATAATGTGCCTACTTAGTGTATAATGTGCATACTCGTGTGTACTTTGTGTACTATGCATACTTTGTGTATAATGTGCCTACTTTGTGTACTTTGTGCATAATGTGTGTACTTTGTGCATAATGTGCGTACTTTGTACTGTGCGTACTTTGTGCATAATGTGCGTACTTTGTGCATAATGTGCGTACTTTGTGCATAATGTGCGTACTTTGTGCATAATGTGCCTACTTTGTGTACTAGTGTTTAGGTAGTGTTAGCAATAGTTACGGCGCGGCAGGGTGGCGGTGGAGAAGGGGGGCCCAAGTTTGGGTAACAGCCCAGGGCCCATGGTCTTCTTAATCCGCCACTGTCTAGGGGTACCCTCCCATCAAGTGGGCTTCCAGCTGATCTAGCCAATGAAACATGGATCGGCTACACAGGTAGAAGCTACATTGGTTTTTAAAAAGGGCTGAAGAGGTTTCCCAGGTCTTTTTTTAATAGACTCTCCGCTTTTCGATCCATAGGATCTTTGAGCTGAGAGAAGTCTTCAAATGGAAGGGTCGTTCTCCTAGCCACTTTGGCTACCTGTATATCAATTTTTGGAATTTCTTCCCAGATTTTTATTTGTTTGTCAGTGAAGGGAAAGCGATGTCTCAGCTATCTAGGAATACCCAGCCTTTTCTCTGGATTTTCCCACTCCTGCTTAATTTTTGATTATTTTCATGAATGGGGAAAACACGGTTCTTCCCATTTCCCAATCCTGCAAACATTTCATTATGAACTGTTCTTTTTTCTTTAATTTCTTCAGTCGCCATAGTGCGTCTTATGGCCTGAATTCATCCATATATTATGATTAAAAATAATATTTTCTGTCTTCATCATCCTCTACCATGATATGAGATAATTCCCCTTCCTCCATATCTTTGGGAATAGAGAACTGACAGCTTTTGGAGTCAGAATCTGAATCGTCATCTGGGATTAGCCTTCTTTTTTCCCCACTTTGGTGGAAACGGAGGTCATGTTTGATTGCGAGAAAGCTGCTAGAGACGACCATCTCTACACGCATAAGGGTCATTATCTCATCCATTAAAGAGGGTTGTTCGACCCGTATAATTTTCTCTCTTTCTTATGGGCAACTGGTAGTTTTTTAGAATAAATGCCACATTCACAGGTTATATGGGTCGTTTCTTTAGATTTTTGGGGGCCTCTGTCACCCTATCAAGAAACAAAAAGGTAAATTGAAGCAATTGACCACCCTGCTAAAGAATCCCAGATCCCCTGAGAGTAAGGCCGGATTCACACGAGCGTTGCGTTTTTGCGCGCGCAAACAACGCGGCGTTTTGCGCGCGCAAACACTATTTGACAGCTGCGTGTGTCATCCGTGTCTGATGCGCGGCTGCGTGATTTTCGCGCAGCCGGCATCATAGAGATGAGGCTTGTCAACGCCCGTCACTGTCCAAGGTGCTGAAAGAGCTAAATCTTTCAGCACCCTCGACAGTGAATGCCGAACACAACAGCGAAAAACCTGTAAAAAAAAAAGATAAAGTTCCTACTTACCGAGAACTTCCCGGCCGTTGCCTTGGTGACGCGTCCTTGGTGACGCGTCCTTGGTGACGCGCCTCTCTTGACATCGAGCCCCACCTCCTTGGATGACGCGGCAGTCCAAGTGACCGCTGCAGCCTGTGATTGGCTGCAGCCTGTGCTTGGCCTGTGATTGGCTGGAGCTGTCACTTGAACTGAAGTGTCATCCCGGGAGGTCGGACTGCAGGAAGGAGACAGGAGTAATCGGTAAGTTAGAACTTCGGTTTTTTTTACAGGTTCGTGTATTTTGGGATCGCAAGTCACTGTCCATGGTGCTGAAACAGTTTAACTCTTTCAGCACCATGCACAGTGAATGTCTCCCGACGTCGCGGACCGGAATTTTTTTTCGGCCGAGTTTGGCCGAACCCGGTGAAGTTCGCTTCGGTTGTCGGGTTTCGCTAATCGCAAAGACACTCCGTTTGGATGTTCGGAAACAGAAAAGCACGTGGTGCTTTTCTGTTTACATTCATCCTTTTGACAGCTGTTGTGCAAACACGCAGTTCGCACGGAAGTGCTTCCGTGCGACATGCGTGGTTTTCACGCACCCATTGACTTCAATGGGTGCGTGATGCGTTGAAAACGCTGAATCAACGGACATGTCGTGAGTTTTTTGCAACGGAGCAACGCTGCGCAAAAAACGCTGCCATGTCTGCACGGCCCCATTGTCTAATATAGCTACGGGCAACGCACGTGAAAATCACGCGCGTTGCACGCGCGTATTTTACGTTCGTCTGAATAAGCCCTAATACTTACTGGGCCAGCGTTTGCGCTATGCTCTACAGAACCAGAGCGGGAGGAGGATCCTTCTTTCTCAGGCATTAGAGTGCTGTATGATTTGTCCTACCTTAGTAGAAATAACCTCTTGTTCAGGGCGTTTTTAGATCTTGCCGCCGAGATCAGCGCCTTCCTCGTCCAATCCGAGGGAATCTCTCTCCAGGGCCTCCAATCTGCTGAAATGTTCATAATTTCCACGTTTGCTACTACCGGAAGTAGGCCGTGCTTTGTTTAGCTTTGGAACTCATATGCGTTCTACCGACCAGAAGTTGTCATCGCAAAACCAGAAGTATCTTTATCCAGCGGCTGGCGTCCCATACACGCAGAAGAAGCCCTGGGAATACGGCTAGGAAGATCATGGAGGACCGGAGCCAAAGTTTCTTTGGGACCATTCAGCTTAACATCCGAAGAGGCGCAGGAGAACAGCCAACGCAAAGCAGCAGCGGAGGAGGAGGAGGAAGAATGCCGATTGACCTCCGCTGCATGGGAAGGGATTCAGAAAAATGTAACAATGTACTAGTCTCTGTTCCCAGAGTACCTCTCTGCCATGCCCTAAAGGGACAGGATTAACACTGATGGAGTTAGGATAGGGAGGGGCTTTTAACATCTGTGTTTCCTGGCCCTATTAGGGAGCTGAGTCCACCTCCTGTGGTGCAGTCATGGAGGATGACTGGAGAAAAAAAAAAAAATGTATGGCTCTTGGAAGGCCGGGAGTGAAAAATTAAACAGCAAAAAATTGTTTTGTTCTAAGGGTTAATGTTGATAAATGCAAAGTGAGGTACCTAGATCGCATTAATAATATTAATGCATATACTTTAAATGGAATAAAACTGGGGATAACAGAATAGAAGGGCCTGGGTATTCTGGTTACAAGTAAGCTTAGCAGCAGTACTCAATGTCAAGCTGCAGCTGCATAAGCAAATAAGATTTCAGGCTGTATAAAAAGATAAAAATCTGTGATCCCAATGTAATATTGCCCCTCTATTAATCGTTTGTAAGACAACATCTCGACTACGTATTCAGTTTATTCAAAGGCGGGCGCCTAGATTATTAAAATGGGATGGGAGAGCACTTAGGCCTCATGCACACTTCCATCACCGTTTTATCGGATCCGTGTGTCCGTTTTGGTTTCCGTGTGGTCTCCGTGTGCACTCAGTTTCCGTTCCGTGTTTCTGTTTTACACGGACGTTGTGCTTCCGTTTAAAAACCGGAAGGTAAACTTCATTTGAACTTGTCACATGTCCCAGGAAACACCCATAGAAAGGTTACAAGAAGTTTTCGGTGCAGTTTTCTGTAGCTTTCAGAGCATAGAGAGGAGTTTGAGATGACTCTGCTTGGCTTGCTTTTTTTGGATTTTTTTAAGTGAAATGTGTGCATTTACTTACTTATTTTGTGACGCTGGGCACTAGTTCCCTGCTGCCATCTGTGCGTCAAAAGCTCCTTGGCAAGTTCCTCCCACGCGGCATCCTTTTTTATAGCGGTCGTGGTAGCATTCTGCCCGCGTATCCCACAGTTCTGGGTGATCATGCACCAATGCTATGAGTCTCTCCACATCCATCTTCAGGAATGAATGTGTACTGTAATCGGAGTCTGAACTTTGGCTCAACCAGCCATTGCTATGGCAATGGATCCATCAAAAACGGACGGCACACGGAAGCCTTCCGTGTGCCATCCATTTTTTTGACTGACCCATTGACTTCTACGGGCCACACGGTCACTGAATCACTGACCAATGTAGAACATGCTCTAGTTTTGACGGAACGGAACAACGGATCTGTTTAAATAACTGAAGTGTGCATGGGCCCATTGAAATGAATGGGTTCAGGGTGCAATCAGTGACAAAAACGGATAGCACCCTGAAGGAAAAGACTGAAGTGGGCATGAAGCTATGAATCTAGAAAAACTGGGCCTGTCCAGTTTGGGGAAAGAGACATCTTAGAGATTCTTATTAACATGTATAAATAGAAGTGTAGTCAATACAAAGAACTGGCAATTTTTATTTTTTTTTAATTTCCAATAACTGTACAAAAGGACCAGGGGACAATCATTACATGTGGAGGAAATGCGATTCAGACTGTCTACGCACGCAGTTACACAGTACAGATCTGATTCAGACAAAAAAACACTGATCAACCCTAAGCATCAGACTTGAATTGCTATTGTATGTAGGGCTCACAGTTCTAAATATTGTCCAAAAAATGTCAGATGTGCATCTATAGTTAGGTCACCTCACTTCAGAGATGTTTACGGCAACTTGTGAAAAGCTTCTACACAGGTCCTTTTTGGATAATGCCTAAGAAAATGTACTCTGGCTAGACTTCCATGGGAGAACACAAACTAGAGATGTGGATATCTACCATCAGGGGACAATCGGGCTGTACTCCTGGTCTGTGGATTTGTATGTCCAACCGAATATAGGGTTGGCCAAATCATAGAAGGAAAGTAGCCAATCAGTCTATAAATTTGTGGCTAGCGCCTAAAAGGGGTTTTACACTGGGAGATTATCAGGCAGACAAGCGTTCATAGAACGCTCGTTGCCGATAATTGACCTGTGTAAACAGGGGAACGATCAGATGGTTTTAAAAAACTGAAATATTATGGTCGTCGGCAGCACATCCCCCTGTGCAAACAAGCCGACAGGCTGCCGACATGATAATAATGTATGGGGATGAGCGATCATAGTAACGACTACTCGGCCCCATCCATAGCTCCTTGTGCAGGCGGAAACTAGCTGCCTTGGTGATCGGCGCTCACTGCACCGGTCAAGATCGGCCGGTGTAATAGGGCCTTAACTTTTGGTCTTCAGCTATGGAAGGTCTTTGTGAATAGCTACAAAAGGTTTCTGGGGTGGTCTAATTTGCTCCTAAGGTAATATGCTCCGTTATTGCTCACACCGGGACATGAGTTGTTAATAGTACAGCACCCTACAACCAAAGATGCATCTCAAATGAAAAAGTCCACAGAGAATCCAAAAAAAGTACTGCTTTAGGATTGTATTAATAAAAATTTGCTGCTAAATAAACAGAAGCAGTGAAATATTTATTGGCTGAACATAAGGATCATTGTCTTTAAGACATTGTAGTTCAAAGACATATAAAGGGCCGTTTATGAGGAGCTCATGAATGGAGAGATGGCCTCCGTCATCTGAATCACATTCATGTGTGTCAAGAATATCTGCGCAAAACCAGACAATTTTCTATGTCACAGATAACATCATTATATGAATAACCCTATTTAATTCCCAAAGTCATATGATGTGCTCGCTAGTCTTAATGACATAGATGAAAGGAGATCTGTGTGGCAGCAAAGCTTCACCAAAGACCATCAAGCTCATTAGGTTTCATAACAATCTTTTATAGTGTGTCAAAATTTGTCAAACTATTTCACATCACATCTTATTTTATTCTGAAGAATTAGGAGACAGGAAGCCGTCTGTATCGGACATGAAATGCAGTATTGTACTATTCGTGAAGTAGGCCACGTTCTGCATCGTCTTCAGAAAAACAAAAATTACGGAGTTAATCCACACATTACAGGGATGACAGTTTTGGACAATACAGACATAATATATAGACCAAAAAAACAGGGACACCACAATCCTTAAATTCTGGCGTTTCATTGGGGCCCATTGCCACAGTTGGATATCAAGCACTTCGCCAAACAGTCGCCTCTACAAACGTTTAGAACGACCCATAAGAGATCACTAAAGTGGCCCTGTATTAGGAGGCCACCGTTGTAACAAGTCAATTTGTGAACTTTCTCCTTTCTAGATGTTCACCTGTGAGTAGTATTATTAAGTGAAAGCATTTAGGAACCACAGCAACTCAGCCACAAAGTGCAGACCACGTAAAGTTACAAAGCAGAGTTGCCAAGTGCTGAGGCACATGGCGACTTTTATGCACTAACCCTCCGTCAATAAATGCAGAGTCCAAACCTCCTCTGGCATTAACATCCACACGAAAACAGTGTTCCCCGGGCGCTTCATGGCATGGGTTTTATGACTACGCAGCTGCATGTAAGCCTTATATTATCAAGCTCAGTGCCAAGCGTCGGATGGAGTGGTGTAAAGCCGCCGCCACTGGACTCTGGAAGAGTGGAAACGTGTTCTGTGGAGTGATGAATCTATCTGGCGGTCTGATGGACGAGGGTTTGGTGAATGCCAGGAGAATGTTACCTGCTTGACTACATTGTGCCAGCTGTAATGTTTGGTGGAGCAGGGATAATGCTATGGGGTTGTTTTTCAGAGGTTGGTCTGGGCCACTTAATTCCAGTGAAGGGAAATCTTAATGCTTCAGCATACCAGGAACTTTTAGACAATTGTAGCTTCCAACTTTGTGGGAACAGTTTGGGGATCGGCCCTTTTCTGTTCCAGCATGACTGTGCCCCAGTGCACAAAGCAAAGTCCATAAAGACCTGGTTAAGGGAGTTTGGTGTGGAAAAACTTGACTGGCCCACACAGAGCTTTGACCTCAATTCCATTTCAACCCAACCTAACGGATTATACTATACTGATGCGGTTTGGTAAGTAAATGGGCTGTTGCGCAACAAGGGGGTGTGGCTTAGTCAGAAATGGGGTGGTCCATCAGAAATGGGCATGGCTTAAAATGTGACCTTGTGCACCAAAATTTTCATGCAAAAACCTCAAACTAAGCCAACCAAGAGGAGGTATTATGAAGGAGAAATGTCTAGTATGTCTGGCAAGACGTGTCAAATTTATCTAACTGCATGCAACACTTTTTGGCGCATATTCTGACTGCCTTGGCTAAGTTTACGCTGTGTAAAACAAACAATATTAGTAAATCTTCCCCATTGACTACCTCCAAAACCTTCCACCTTAGGTGCCATAGAGCCAAACGCCATAGACCATGAAGTTTGTGGATGGAACTAAATCAGATAGATCTTATTCCCATCCAAGGTCGTTTTAGGACATAAGTAACCCTGATACTTTTAGTACAAAATATCTGAAAACTTCACTAATAATCCTAAAAGAAGACATAGAACGGTCTGGTTAACCCATTAGATTAGGAAACTTTACCCAATGATTGTACTTGCATAGGACGTCACTAACCGTTCCTCTCCTCGAATGGCAGAACTAAACATCTGGCAATTAAATATACATTCATGCTTTGGTAACAGAAGACAAAAAGCATTTTCTCTACAAGTAACACAATCAGTTCTGACTATTCCAATCTCCCCTGGGGAAGAAGAACTCCAGGACTGGATACTGTGTGTGGGCATCTGAAGTGGAAATGCTTGCTTACAAGGTACAAAAATCGCTTCACTCCACCGTATGGCAGAATATTATTCCTTAGTGAACGTCTTTCAATATAAGATTCCATGAGACTTAACACAATGACATTTCTTTAGCAGAAACTTGGGGTTTTCTGCTCTAGAGGAAAAATTTGAGGACACCAAGAATTTATTTTAATTTTTGGGAGTAATTTTTGGAATCTGGTGCCATCATAGCCCCATAATGTGGCGGGGATCATTTGGTTTCAGACCATACAGGAGAACGAACCACACCAATGGCTCCAGATGTTCATCTCTCAAGTCTAGATCAGCTTGGCAGCGGCTGCCCAGGCCCCAGAGAAACAAAATGATCTCCGCCAAGTGACACTCGGAAAGGAGCGAAAACGTTGAGATCGGACAAGAGGCTGCGTATGGCTAGGGCTCTGAGCTGAGCTGATGGCTAGGGCTCTGAGCTGAGCTGATGGCTAGGGCTCCGAGCTGATGGCTAGGGCTCCGAGCTGATGGCTAGGGCTCCGAGCTGATGGCTAGGGCTCCGAGCTGATGGCTAGGGCTCCGAGCTGATGGCTAGGGCTCCGAGCTGATGGCTAGGGCTCCGAGCTGATGGCTAGGGCTCCGAGCTGATGGCTAGGGCTCCGAGCTGATGGCTAGGGCTCCGAGCTGATGGCTAGGGCTCCGAGCTGATGGCTAGGGCTCCGAGCTGATGGCTAGGGCTCCGAGCTGATGGCTAGGGCTCCGAGCTGATGGCTAGGGCTCCGAGCTGATGGCTAGGGCTCCGAGCTGATGGCTAGGGCTCCGAGCTGATGGCTAGGGCTCCGAGCTGATGGCTAGGGCTCCGAGCTGATGGCTAGGGCTCCGAGCTGATGGCTAGGGCTCCGAGCTGATGGCTAGGGCTCCGAGCTGATGGCTAGGGCTCCGAGCTGATGGCTAGGGCTCCGAGCTGATGGCTAGGGCTCCGAGCTGATGGCTAGGGCTCCGAGCTGATGGCTAGGGCTCCGAGCTGATGGCTAGGGCTCCGAGCTGATGGCTAGGGCTCCGAGCTGATGGCTAGGGCTCCGAGCTGATGGCTAGGGCTCCGAGCTGATGGCTAGGGCTCCGAGCTGATGGCTAGGGCTCCGATCTGATGGCTAGGGCTCCGATCTGATGGCTAGGGCTCCGATCTGATGGCTAGGGCTCCGATCTGATGGCTAGGGCTCCGATCTGATGGCTAGGGCTCTTAGCTCCTGCAGTATGTTATCATGATCACAGATCCATAATACTGATAGGGTGTTTTGTTTTGTTTTTTTAAAGAGATAATTGAATGAAATAAAACAGACCCTTTGAAAGACTGAGCAATACCCACCCCAAACAAACCAAATACGGATGCATCCGTATTTTAATCACACTTCGTCAACTTCAATGAGCGTTTTCCAACTATACAACGGATAAAAGTACTGCATGCTTCCGCTTTTACAATACAAATATATTTTATACGCCCATGTGAAAAGCCACATTGACTAACATTAGCTTCATATTACAAACAGAAAGAAAACAGGATGAAATATGGATGTAAAATAAGCTGGTCTCAGAGGCCTTAGCTTGAGAACGCAACTTCTTATTCAGAGGGTCACTGAGTGAATCCGCATTACCGAGAGGAATAGTAGAGGTGCTTGATAACCTAAACATAGGTGGACCAACAAAAGGAGAAACAGACCACAACAAGACCAAGGCATCCTGAAAATAAGAAAAAAGTATCTGTGCATTTAGAAACAAGACGTCTGTCAGGATGTTTCCACTCCTTGGTTAATAATTTCTCAAATTCGCTATGGTTTGGGAAACATAGCTGCCGGTGCTGCTGGCGATGAAGGGTGCCTCTGCCTGGGAAGGGGAAATGGGGTCATCCCTTACATGCAAAGTGCCTCTTACAGCACATAGCGCGTGCATAACATCTGACAACTGCGATCCCTGTTCTGACTGTGAATCCGAGTCAGAAGCAACATGGGACGAAAGATCCACATTGAAGGAAACCTAATCCTTGAAGGCTCCAACAACAAGACCCCCGTGGAAAGAGCTGGACAAGGAAAGGGACCGTAATACAAGGCACCTCAACGCCTCTTATGGGATCTACCATGAGAAGTAGACTGAGTATCGTCTAGAGGAAAGGAAGGCGGGCCGCTGAGTTTAGCCGCAATCAGGGAAGGCAAACGCTCCAAGGACTAAACCGTAGCTTTGGATAGTCTGTAAATGTCCCCTGCGCCTGAGCAAAAGACAATGCCCATTCAGGGGTGCCACGTCCTTAGACGGGAGCCAACTAGGGGGCTTTGAATAGCAGGCACTGCGGGCAGAATGGGGTAGGCTGGCCGCGAGTCAACTTTATATCACAGCCGCAACAGGCAAAAAAAAAGTAGCCTTGCCTACCTGTATAGGCTGCTTGGTAGCATCCTGCCGAGGAGAAGACATGGAGGAAAAGAAACAAACAAGCAGCAATGTCTGAAGGAAAAAAATGAATCCCTGGGGAAGTCGTACAAGAAACAAACATTACAGCCCAAAGGCTGCCCTACCAGACCCTCGGAGCAGTGTTACCCTATAGAGCAAGACAGGAGAACGACAGCCCCAGAAAACCAGCTGCAGCGGTCCGTTTGAAAGTGGCGCTGGCTAAGAAGACGTTCCATAGACCGTCTCCAAAGAAGACCTTCCTCCAATTAAGGAAACACACAGACTAGGGAGGCCATAGCCTAAAAAACAGCATCTGTCAGGCAGGGGGTGGCAGGACGAACAGCGCCAACAGCGCACAACACGCTTGTCCCACAAAGATCCACTAGAAAAGGGATTCACCTCTTAATAAAGAAATGGCCCCTATAGAAAAGGGACAAAAGCATTTCCTAAGACAGGCCTATGTCTGAAGAGTTTAGAGGAGGGGGGGGGGGGGGGACGACACATGTACCTCCTTTAGACATCTTCAGGTGTACGCAGGGTCACCCCCTCAGTAACCTCACCGAAGTAGTGGGGTTACTGGCATGCCATCTGTGGAAGCAGAAAAAACAGGCGACCGGCGGCGAGGGAAAAACAGTGCAGGGGACTGCATGGTCTCCTGACACCCACAGGCGGATGATTAGGCAGTGAACAAAAATTGCAGAAGACGTGAGTATTAGTTCACTTATGTCTCCTACTGCATATCCAACAACATTCTGATATCAAAACTAGGTCGCCAATGCAGCAGATATTTCACACGCCCCTTTTTGAGCGCCCCCTTAAGACAGCAATTGAGAGCCACAGTGCCCCCCTAACGCCTCATGCACATAAGTGCTAGGTACAATGCCCTTATAAACGGCAGCACCAATATACACGTAAAGGGATTGTCTCACCATAAGCAACCCCATTAATATGGGGTTTGCCTCCCGACATGCACAACAAACACCGGTTATTACCGGGGGAACCTGCGTTCAGTCAGACGCGTAGATGGCGGCTATCCTAATGAATGGCTGTCTATGTAATACATGACCGTTGCGGCTCAGAGTGGAATACCGGGGCTAGTAGGGCACACGGACAAGGGGTACCCTCATAAGACAACCCCTTTAAGAGGCTGAACTGAAGAAAGGTGGCAAGTTTATAAAATAGCTACATGGAATTTTTACCACCTTGACAGAACGGAATGATTCAAGGGCTTCTATTTATTGGTGACTCCTTAGAGGAAATGTTCTTTTTGATACGCTGCAGGAAGCAGGTGAACTACTTTATATAATCTGTATGACAACCATACACAGGAAAACCATCTGATATATGTAATGAGGGAAAAAAACAAAAAAAGAAAACAGGATGTCTTAAAAAAAAAAAAAAAGAGAGAAACGTATCAACTCCGGACACATCAAAGGCAAAAACAATCCCATATTACATCAACTCCCTATTAGACATTTAATTTGAAACATAAAGCCGTCCGCATGGGTCTATTCAGACAGTGTAATGTGATTGGTCACACGAGAACACTAAAACCCTGACTACACAACCAACATGTGCCATAATAAAGAGAGCGAGTCCAAATTATGAGAATGTGATCAGATTATACGTCTACTCTCCCCCTCCCCCAGACTGGGAGCGCCAATATTATAGATGGTAATTCTAACATTTCCTGAGGCTTATTACTACGCCATGGAAAGATAGAAGATCGAAGCAAGTACCTGCTGAATGTGGTTCCTAAGGATCACAGCTGGGACTAGACATACATTACTTGACATATAGCAGAGGTGACAACAGTATATATATATATATATATATATATATACACACACAATCCAAAGGCAAATAGACACAGCACTCCACAGATCAAGGAAATCAGGCCATGTGCTCGTCACCAGGGGATGAATCAATTCCCCTTCTTTTTAGATAGATACCAACATAGAGCCTAGTAACGGCACCAGGACTTCAAGACGGATGAAAAACAGGGTGGATTTATTCACCTCAAGAAATAACAGCAACGTTTCGGTTCAACAGGAACCTTCCTCAAGCCCAAAAAAAAAAAAAAAAAAAAACACATTTAAACCTTGTTGACAGTCTAAAAGGCTGTTCACATCATGCGTTTTAGTCTACGTCGAGAAAAGCTCCCAACGCATACGTTAAGCGTACGCTGTGAAGGCAGCCGAACAGTCCAGTGATTAGAAAAAAGTGAAACAGCACAAGCCCCGATAGCTGGTCAGACAACAGCACAGATCAAGAAAATATAAGAAAAAAAAAAAAAAAAGTTTGCTTATTCATGAAATTAAAAACAAAAATGGCAACGTTTTAACCCATAGTGTCTATGGTCTTCTTCAAGCCTAACAGTGGCAGCCCTCCCCTATAGGCTTTAATAGTATACTTTTAACGGATACATCATGAACCCTCATGACCCTTTTCGTTAAACGGATACCATTATACCCCATGGGTGACAGATGCCACTGTTAGGCATCGGTGTAACATATATAGCACTGTGCAAATGTTTTTGGCAGCTGTGGAAAAACGCTGCAAAGTAAGAATGCTTTCAAAAATATGTGTTAATAGTGTTTTTATTAACAAAATACAAAGCGAATGAACAGAAAAGAAATCTAAACCAAATCAGTAGTTGGTGTGACCACCCTTTGCCTTCAAAACAGCATCAATTCTTGTAGGTACACTTGCAAGGTCTTGGATTTTGTAGGATTATAATCAGGCGTATGATTAACCAATTATACCAAACAGGTGATAATGATCATCATTTTCATATGTAGGTTAAATCACAGTCATTAACTGTAACAGAAAGAGCTGTGTAGGAAGCTTAAAACTGGGTGAGGAGCATCCAAACTCTGCTACAAAGGTGAGGTTGTGGAAGACAGTTTTGTGTCACGGGTCCACTGTGCACAGCAACAAGACACAAAGTCGTTATACTGCATCAGAGAAGTCTCTCCCAGGCAAAAACTTCAAAGCAGACAGGGACTTCAAGCTGTTCAAGCTCTTTTGAAGAAGCACAAAGAAACGAGCAACGTTGAGGACCGTAGATGCAGTGGTCGGCCAAGGAATGTATGGGTACGAACGGTCGTTTCTCCGATCGCTCGTCCCCAAACATCATCATCATGTCGGCAGCACGTCTTGTTTACAGAGGGAGATAGGACGTCGACAACGATAATATATTTATTTTTTAAAACAATACGACCAGCAGATGATGGAGCATTTGTTCGTTCGTCTGCTGATCACTGCCTTGTTTACACAGGGCAATTATCGGCAACGAGCTTTCTGTGAACGAACGTTTGCCCGATAATTGGGCCGTGTAAAAGGGCCGTTAGTCTTAGAAACAATTAGGATAAGTGGCCCTCTGAAATCCATCTCTTAGGCTTCTGCTATGTTCCTCCTTCATGCTTTACACTGCAGCTACGTGCGTTCCGAATGCGAACTATAGACACACAACCACCAACCAAGCCCAGCAGCAAGAAAGTGCATGAAGATCTGATCCTTTAGGCTGGAATTGCACATGCAGTTTTAGATGCAGCTTCTTTCAAGCTAAAGCCAGGGGTGGATCCGACAGGAACGTAAAGTATGAGGCCAGGATCACACACACAGTTTTGATGCAGTTTTTTTTAGCCAAAGCCAGAAGAGAATCCAGCAGGAAGGAAACGTATAAAGAAAAGACTGATAGATCATCTCCTTTCTTTTGTGTCCACTTCTGAGTTTGGCTTAAAAAAAAAAAAAAAAAAAAACTGACAAAAACTGCACCAAACCTGTGTGTGATCCTGGCCTAAGACCTTCCTTTATGTTTTCCATACCTTTTGAATGGCGTATAGTATACTTTATATCCGGCATCTCATTGTATGGAATAGAGTAGTCTACTATGTTATACCATACCTAAACAAAAATAGCATACCGACTGAGGACAAAAAGACACTTTTGGCCTCCGTTGGGCTAATGGCACGTTTAGCATGTACGTCGAGAGCTTTCCTGGCGTACACGCTAGTTGTACATAACAAACGTGATGTGAAAAGGGCCTAAGGGGGAGCCCGGATATCTGCTTTACCCACTTACACATGCGAAGCAGGGAAGAAACGCTGCATGCGGCCAACCAAGTACAGTTTATATTATGGAAGTTCATTATCAACAATGCTCTAATTTTGTTATAGTTGGTGGCCCACTAGGCTCTTCTGACACGTCTGTCTTAGTAAATACTGGTTTCCCCCATAATAAAAATTCAGCGTCGTGCCATTCCTGTTATTCCTCCTGGAAGTGTATATAATAATACTTTGACCAGAATATAAAATTCTTTACCTGCGTTTCCATAAAGCTTATTGGTTGTAGGAATAGGAGTAGTTGTTCCCTAGGGAGTGAAAAAAATCCTCATGCTAATATGGTCTTGGTGAATTATTTTTTTTAGCATTGTAAAGAGGCGGGTCGCATCATCGTGCTGCCTGCGTCATTCAAAAAAGACCAGGCCTGTATCGGAGGATGACGGTGTGCATACTTCTTGTGACGTGGGGTACCATCTGCAGGGGGCACAGCGTGGGGCGCTATCTGCAGGGGGCAATGTGGGGGCACCATCTAAGCTGGTATTTATGCTACGAGTAGTAGTCAGCATATATCCACTAGCCTAGCCCTTTATATTAGAGCTTGTAATATAAAAGGCTAGGCTGGTGGATACGTTCCGACCAATACTCACAGCGTAAGAAACCAGAGGGTAGCAGGAGCAGGCGAAAACAACTTAATTTATAAATTTGAAAACCTCCCCTTTATAAATCCTGCATTTTCCCCTGGGTTTGCACATGCAGCCGGGACACTCGTCCAGGCAGAGGACGGGATTCATACATGGGAAGTCTAGGGAATTGCTTCTCTGGCTGCTGCGTCCTTGTCAACCATCATACACTACAAGCAGCAGCCCCAGTGATCTCGCATCACAGAGAAGATCAGAAAAGCGGAGCGTGGTGTGGTGAATAAACCGTTTAGCCGAGGAGCGGACATTATTTTGCCCAAATGAAATAAAGGGCGGTGCACAGGTGTGATGCCGGGAGTTAACCCTTCACATGTCATGTATTGCTGTATAGGGGGAGATCACAGACCTGCCAGCTGTCAATTCAAATTAAATTTCCAGGAGTCGCAGCAGAGGGGAGTCCACACCACTGCTCATGTGCAGCTCCTCAACCAATCACATGACAAGCGACCAGTCCTACTTGATGTGATTGGCTAAAAAGCTGCGCTCCAGACAATACAGATCAGCCTGTACAGTGCCAGGGACAGCGCAGCCACATAAACAATGGACGGCGCGCAGCAGCCATACTGTTTTTGCCTTTTGACAGAGCGGTGCAGCGACATAATGTCATAGAACTCTATATTGACATATAATTTTGTTTTATACTTCATGAAAAATGACATCCCCTTTAAAATGGATTATCTTCACCTCTAATAGAGGAATTCTTCCTAGTCAACCTCAGCATGGCGTGAGGAGCGGGCCGCCACTTGCTGACAGTACCGATTTAACTCGCCAGTCATAGAAAGACCACACCAAGAGTTATGAGCAGAATATTACAAAGACTCAGAGATAAGCAATGTATGACTCTCCAGCCGGTGTGAAACTACAACTCCCAGGATGTCCTGACCGGGAATAACTGGAGATCAATAGCCAAAGCATCCTGGGATCTGTAGTTCACTAACAGCTGGGTGGAGGTTTGTTAAACTGTATGACATTTGTGCCATCACTCACCACATCCCGGGCCTTCCCGCTAAACTCTCCCCTGGGACGGCTCTTCTTCAGTATATCCGTCTCAGGCAAGGACACTCCGAGCGCTTTATTCCTTGTCTTTACTGTTTTTACACTGGCCCTGAATAATAGAGTGATGTCAGCTGCCATCTTGGCAGCGCCGCGTCATCATCTGTGCAGCTACGAAATACTTCCGGCCAGAGCGACGAGCCCGGAGATAAACGTTCCGCGTTACAGAGTCCGCACTCGTTCTATGTACACAGAGCAGAGCTGCATTATTAGTCACTATCATGTAACCATGGTGAGAATCCTAACATGTCATCAGTACGTCTCATTTCTAAAAGGGTGAGCAATGAGAATTATATTCACATATATATATATATATATATATATATATATATATATATATATATATATATATATATATATATATATATATATATATATATATATACACACACACTAGTTTGGAACAGGATATGCCATAAATGTCAGATAAATGCGGGGCACACCTCTAGAACCCGCACCTATCTCCAGAACGGGGCCCCCTAAACCCCGTTCTACCTTTCTGTGTTCCGGCTTGTGATTTCCGACCATGTAAGTAGAAAACAGCGTAGCTCGCTGAGCTGCGCTGTTTTCGTAACTCTCATAGAAGCGAATGGCAGTTACGAAAAAAGTGTAGCTCAGCGAGCTATGCTGTTTTCTACTTGCATGGTCGGAAATCACAAGTAGCAGCAGGAACACAGAAAGGTAGAACGGGGTTTAGGGGGCCCCATTCTATAGATAGGTGCGGGTTCTAGAGGTGTGACCCGCATTTCTCTGACATTTATGGCATATCCTGTAAATCCTGATGGGAGAACCCCTTTAAGTTGGATTGTGCCACTTAAGCGGTTACTTGCCAAAATATTTGTTTTTTCTAGATGTGGATGGAATGTTTTACAGCGGCGCCCCCATCGTTTCCAACATTAGAATTTCTTTTCCAGGGACACTTAGGGTATGTGCACACACACTAATTACGTCCGTAATTGACGGAGGTATTTCGGCCGCAAGTCCCGGACCGAACACAGTGCAGGGAGCCGGACTCCTAGCATCATACTTATGTACGATGCTAGGAGTCCCTGCCTCTCCGTGGAACTACTGTCCCGTACTGAAAACATGATTACAGTACGGGACAGTTGTCCTGCAGAGAGGCAGGGACTCCTAGCATCGTACATAAGTATGATGCTAGGAGCCCGGCTCCCTGCACTGTGTTCGGTCCGGCACTTGCGGCCGAAATACGTCCGTCAATTACGGACGTAATTAGTGTGTGTGCACATACCCTTACAGTGTGGCTTGTCTGGTGGGTGTGTCTTATGGGGCGGTTTTTCTGGTGTGTGTGTCTTATGGGGCGGTTTATCTGGTGGGTGTGTCTTATGGGGCGGTTTATCTGGTGGGTGTGTCTTATGGGGCGGTTTATCTGGTGGGTGTGTCTTATGGGGCGGTTTATCTGGTGGGTGTGGTTAATGTGGCGTGACTTTCTTCCCAGAATTTCTGAATACAAATAAACACGCAAAAATGTCTGCACTAGTTTGGCTGATAACTACTATGATGGCCGGTATCTCTCTCTGGTTATCTGGTTGCATACAGGCAGGTGATGTCTCACTTTATCACTAGGGCTAGGTGATATTTGCTGACCTCTACTGGTAGCGTAAAGATAGTGCCACACAGTGGCCACAGTAGATAATGCCACACACTGACCCCTGTAGATATTGCCACACACTGCTTCCTGTAGATAATGCCACACACAGCCCCTTTTTAGATAGTGCCACAGTGCCCTCTGTAGATAGTGCAACACAGCGCCATGTAGATAGTGCTACGCACCCCCTTTTTAGATAGTGCCACAGTGCCCTCTGTAGATAAAGCCACAGTACCCCCTGTAGATAGTGCCACACAAAGCACTCTGTAGATAGTGCTACACACAGACCACTTTAGAGAGTGCCACACAGTCCCCCTGTAGATAGTGCCACACAATCCACATAGTGATAAAGCTATATACCCCATTGTAGATAGTGCCATACACCCCCCTTGTAGATAGTGCCACACACACTCCCTGTAGATAGTGCCACACATCCCCTTGTAGATAGTGCCACGCACTCCCCTCTTTATAGTGCCACACTCCCCGTCTATAGATAGTGCCACACTTTCCCCTTTATAGATGGTGTCACACTTCTCCCTTTGTAGATAGTGCCACACAGTCCCCCTGTAGATAGTGCAACACAGCTCCCATGTAGGCAGAGCCACACAGCCCCCCTGTCCTTAGTGCCACACAGCCCCCCTGTAGATAGTTCCATACTCCCCTGTAGATAGTGCCCGGGTACCACCCAAACAAATAAAAAAATAATTATACTCACCTAGCCCTGTTCCCGGAAAGAACGGAGCTCTGCAGCCTCCTCAGTCCTGCAGCCTACTAGGAGCCGAGAATGGGATCCTTGCGTGGGCCGGTGACCTCGTTGCACCAGCATGTGCAGGGATCCTCTCCCTGTGTCTTAGAGACTGCAGGTCTAACTTGGTCTGTAGCATAATGAGTGGCAGAGCAGGAAGCGGATTGTTTCCTGCTCCGCCATAGTATCGAACTGAATCTGCGTCCTGAGGATGCAGATACAATTGAATATGGCAGTCGCCAGTTGCCGGGACACAGTCCGGGACAGTAATTTCTTGGGATTGTCTGTAAATTTGGGACATTCTCTGCAAATTTGGGACTGTTGGCAACTATGCGCTCCATGTGGTGATCGCATAGGCACAGTGGCAGTGCCTGCATGATTAGCTTGACGTAATAGTACATAATGTGCCCTAAATTTGCTAAATTGACCTCAGTCTCTTAATTTACTATTATGTCAAGGTGCAGATCAGGGATAAAAAAAAGACCTACCAGAAGATTAATAAGGTACATTAGGTTGTGTTCACTTCTGTGTTGGAGCATTCGTCGCAGATTCTGTCACATTTGACGGGAAGAATAGTGCAGTATGCAGGGCTTTTCTTCCAGTTAAAACTACATACACAGCGATGGAACCAGATCAGGCTCCGTTGGTGTCCACCATGTGATGGATCTCACACTTCGTAATTTTTGCTGTTCTGCTTCCAATACGGAACAGAGAAACGGACATGTCGACGTAGGTGTGAACTCAGCCTTACTTCTATGCTGAGATATAACCGCTTAAGGCCTCATGCACACGAACGTATTTTTTTCCTCCCGTAAATACTGGCGTAAATACAGGTCCTTTGTCACACGTATTCGACCCGTATTGCACCAGTATTTACCGACCCGTGCCCGTAAATACGGGTCCGGTGTCACCAGTATTCCACCCGTATTTACGGGCACGTTTTTGCTGCAATATTGCACTGCACTAATCGGCAGCCCTTTCTCTCTATGGCTGGATTCACACGACCATGTTACGTCCGTAATGGACGGAACGTATTTCGGCCGGAAATCCCGGACCGAACACAGTGCAGGGAGCCGGGCTCCTAGCATCATAGTTATGTACGATGCTAGGAGTCCCTGCCTCTCTGCAGGACAACTGTCCCGTACTGTAATCATGTTTTCAGGGACGTAACATGGTCGTGTGAATCCAGCCTATTAATGCAGGATAGAGAGAAGGGGCAGCCCTTACTGAGGTAAAAGTAAAAGAAATTCATACTTACCCGGCCGTTGTCTTGGTGACGCGTCCCTCTCTTCACATCCAGCCCGACCTCCCTGGATGACGCGGCAGTTCATGTGACCGCTGCAGCCTGTGCTTGGCCTTTGATTGGCTCCAGCGGTCACATGGGCTGTAACGTCATCCCAGGAGACCGGACTGGAGGAAGAAGCAGGGAATTCTGGGTAAGTAGGAACGGCTTTTTTTTTTTTACATGTTGATCTATATTGTGATCGGTAGTCACTGTCCCTGGTGCTGAAAGAGTTACTGCCGATCATTTAACTCTTTCAGCACCCTGGACAGTGACTATCCCCTGACGTCGCCTAGCAACGCTCCCGTAATTACGGGTGCACACACGTAGTCACCCGTAATTACGGGAGCCCCATAGACTTCTATGGGCTGCCCGTGCCGTTATTACGGCCTGAAATAGGACATGTTCTATATTTTTCAACGGCACGGGCACCTTCCCGTAAGAAAACGGGGAGGTACCCGTGGCCAATAGAAGTCTATGGGCCCGTAATTACGGCCGTTTTTACGTTCGTGTGCATGGGGCCTAAGACTGGGTTCCCACGTAGCGTAAATGCTGCAAAATTTCCGCAACGGAATTCTGTGTGTAAAATCCGCAGCATTTACATTAGCAGCAAAGTGGATGAGATTTGAACAAATATCATCCACACACTGCGGAAAAAAGCTGCTGAGAAAACGATCACGAATTGACCTGCAATACGTTTTTTTTATTCCGCAGCATATTGATATACTGTATGTTGCGGAATTGTTACACATTTGTTGCAGGTAAAACCCGCAACAAATGTCAAATGTTACTATTTGCAGTGGAAATGCTGCAATTCCACCGCAAAAATCGCGAATCTGGAAAAAGCAACTTTTCTTGTTAAAATTTAAATGAAAAAGTCTTTACTTACACCTCTGACATTGTCATAGCGACAGCGCTGCCGTCACTGTACAAGCGCTGCCGACTTCACGAGCTCTTTCGATGAATATTACTGTTGATCATCTACTAAAAATCCATGATCTGCAATCAGCGTTGGCGCGGGCTTCCTCCGGGTCCCCCCGGTTTCCTCGCACACTCCAAAAACATTCTGATAAGTAAATTGTGCCCAGTGTGTGTGAGATGAAAAAACACGTTGTGGGACCATTTGGGACAAGGACTGATGTGAGTGACAAAGACTTATCTGTACAGCGGCGCGGGATATGTTGGTGCTTTATATGCAATGGAAATAAATAAATCAATCCCTAGATCTTAATGTGACATCATAGAAAGTCAAAATGATCAATTCTCAACTAATTTCGCCTCATTTGTCCTGAATTTGGGATTTTGTCTATAAAAGTGTAGTCTCTGTCGCAGATCAGACATCCGACGTCTAGCACCGGAAATATCGAAACTAGAAAAGCTTGTATGAAATGGACACATTGAAAAAGCCCGGCCATAATTGAATGATAAGTATTAAATGACAGAAGAGGAAATTGCTACGTGACTCTGCTGGCTTATTTGATAGAAACCGGGGTGGCACATCAGAGCGACGCTGCCCTGGTTAATTAAGGGGCTGGCTTTGTCTGACCTTAACGGCCTCAAGGTCAAAAGTCCTTTTCCTAATAACTACGAAGATAAAACAACTCTCTGGATATTGGGAACCGGGCCCAATGACATCTCATCTTGAACAGAGCCGGTTTCAGATGTAAATGAACTCTTTAAAGGTTCCATATGTCAAATGGCACCAGACAAAAGGAAATTGGGCTAAGAGGTTAATTAATTGAGAGGGTCCCTTCAGGAGGTCGCACCCTATTATGACTGTGATGAATAAGAGGTGTTGTTATTCGTTTCAAAGCACCATCATAAAAGCCATTGGGACATTTATTTTAGGCCTAATAAACTATTCCAAAACATAAAATAACATATTTGCATGGCAACATGTGGTTTTTATTTTCTGAGAGTAAGCCAAATAAAAGCCCTATAGTCCATCCCCAGCTTGTGGCAATGCCAAGTATACAGCTTGATGAGAAGTAAATATCTAAATAGAATAGGCATCCGTGTGGTTAGAGGCACGGCCTGTAAAATGGAAAAATCAAGTACGGATGGATTTGACCTTGAATAACTCGTGTGCAGCGGAGAGCATTGCCATTCTGATACACGTGGCGGCAGCACATACATTGGTATTAGTATGATGTTTAGTATTAAATATAAGGAATATCAACCTCGACATTATAGGATCTGCCACTATTAAAGACCTTGTCTGTAAGAAGCGAACTCTACTATGTATATATATATATACTGTATTATGTCTTCTTGTATCTATTTGTGGATATATACTATCTATATATAGATCCAACATATTCTGTTTTAGGCTACATTCACACAACCACTGTTTTCGTCAGTGTGCTATCCGTTTTTTTTAACAGATATCACACTGACCCATTCATTTCTATGGCCCCATGCACACTACCATGTTTTTCATGGATTCGTTTGGGGGCCGAAGTTCCGGGCTGCAAAACTAAGAGCAGGTCCTGTTTCTGCCCGTGTTTGTGTCTCGGTCTCGTCCACTCAAGTCTTTGGCGACGTGAAGACCACGAATGGCTATACATATGTTGTCCGCGGTTTGCGGATGAGTTGCTAGGCGATGGGGATCATACGACATTCTCAAGGGGTTCGGACAAGATAGTGACATCATTTCCTGCCTTCTGTTTTTTTTTTTTTTGCGGACAGGTAAATACGGATGCACTACGGACCGTGTTTGCGAATATACAGGATGGAGGACACACTGATGATGCACGAACCGCAAAAACGGACAACAGATTGTGTGTTGTGTAGGAGCCGCAAAATACGAACGGCCCTGTGCATGTAGCCTAATTAATCTGAATTAATGGGGGCAGTCTATCTGTAAAGAGCAACTCCAGCTCTTAGCACCAACATATTCCACAGCGCTGTACACAGACACACAATAGACAGCCATAGAAAGACAATTTACCTACGCTATTGGGGAGTGGGAGGAAACTCACAGATGCATGAGGAGAACATATAAACTTTATGCTGATTTTGTCCTTGGTCAGAATTGGACCGAAGACCTAGGAAGCTCTAAACTGGTTTCTAGAGTGGTTCCTAAAATTGACAGTAATTTGTTTAGCCCTGGTATCAATATGTGCCAGTTTTAGGGCTGATTCAGACGAACGTGGCGTTTTTGCGCACGCAAAAGGTTTTACACGAGCGTGTGCGTTTTGCGTGCGCAAAAGGTACTTGACAGCTCCGTGTGTCATGATCATATGGTGCGCGGCTGCGTGATTTTCCCACAGCCACCATCATTATGACACTCTGTTTGTATGTTTGTAGCACGTGGTGCTTTTCTGTTTTCAATCATAGTTTGACAGCTATTGCGCGAATCACGCGCGTCCCACGGAGGTGCTTCCGTGGGGTGCGCGTGATTTTCACGCACCCATTGACTTCAATGGGTGCGTGATGCGCGAAAAACGCAGTAATATAGGACCTGTCGTGAATTTTACGCAGCGGACACTTGCTGCGCAAAAATCACTGACAGTCTGCACGGCCCCATAGACTAACATAGGTCCGTGCGACGTTCGTGTACATCCTTCCTTATTGGTGCAACACTATTGGGGTATGTTCACAAGCTGTGTTTTTAGGCGTATTTCTGGTGTAAGCGCCCAAACGAGAATTCAATGGGGAAAACGTCGTTTCGTTCAGACGGAGCCTTTTATTACGCCGTTGTTTAAAAAAAAAAAAAAAAGGAGCATAATAAGAAGGAGCATGTCCACTTTTTGGAGCTGTTTTTTATTTTGTCAATGGAAAAACAGCTCAGAAAACACCTCCAAAAACATTTTTCAGCTACAAAAATGGCTGAAAATCGGAGGCTGCTTTTCCCTTTGTCATTTTCAGTAGTTTTTGACTTTGCGTGTGAACATAGTCTTAGCATTTTAACCTAAACTGACTTCTTCAATAGTGAGGTTTTTATACTCCTGTTTGGCAACGCCAATATCATTGCACCAATAATGTAGAGTTTTGAATCTAGCTCCAAGTCTGACCAGCCAGTGATTGTCCACGTTACCACTTGCTGTCTACTCCATATCTTCATGCCCCTGGACACGCACATAGAGGCTCCAGTCACCTTCCTTCACATGTCCTTTAGTAAAGAGGAGGATCGGACCCCTCCTGTTCCAGTGGTGCCGCAGCATTGCAGGGGTCTGAGAACTGGTAGATGTCTCTATGGTGTCAATGAGAAATATCACTATGTATAGTCTCAGCAGACATTGATTGACATTTCAGTGTGAAAGGTAATCTAGTCAGTGGACTGAAACTACACGAAGCCGGAGTAAGATAGGCATATAGCGGCATTGTTGTAGTCATAGTGGAGATGTTCACCATCTACCCAACAATTACTAACCATGTTGTAGTAGTACATTGATCCAAATATAGATTGACTTATAGATGTTACTGTAGATTTGAGATGACATTGCTAATAAGCAGCTGCACATTCAATAAAAATGTTTTATAGAACAATAAGATTGGTGTAGACTCTGCAATAAACCTGACAATGCTGTTGACCATGTCTAACCAGATAGAAAGTTAAAAGTGTTGTACAGGAATAGAAAAACATGGCTGCTTTCTTCCAAAAACAGCGCCACACCTGTCCACAGGTTGTGTGTGGTATTGTAGTTTAGTCATATTCATTTTTTCTAATCCTGCACATCCCCTTTATAGAATTCACTACTTAACATCTGCAATGATCAGAAAGATTTTCCCTATGGAAGATCGCTCTGATCTTTCCAAATTTAATTTATGTTTATAGTTGTCTATGCATTTTCATTTTCAGTAACTGATTGAAAGCTGTGATCAATAACAGCCAAAACTGGTAACCAAACCAGTTACAATGTAACACTATATCGTTTTAGTCCTATAAACATAACAATATTCGTTTTACGGTCTGATTGAATCTATGGCGATCTAAGACTGGACGCTGTCCTCTGGTCTAAGTTAAGTCTAGCCCAGATATCCTATTATGATAGCCTCCCAAGAAAGGATCTCTACAATATACTACAATACGCACTCGAATTTGGCATCCGGTGGGCACTTCTCATCAGAGACTGGTTATCAGCTATACACTGGCAACCAGTTAATGAAGATATGACCGCCAAACAGCAGCCACCACATCTATGGTGAGAATCGAGGGGGCACTGAATAGGAGCAGAGCTGCGGTACTGCGGCACGGCCGCTATATAGTGTACGGAGCCTTCTGCTTCTGACACCAACCACTGCATAGCTTCCAGCACCCGGAGGCAGCCGGTACTGTTGCGGGTCCGGGTGTTGGACCCCCACCGATCATATACTGATGGCCTATCCTGTAGATAGGTCATCAGTATGAAAACCGCCCCATGCCTGGACAACCCCTTTAGGCCCCATGCATACGACCGTAGATTTTGTCTGTATTTACGATCTGTAATTACGGACCCATTAACTTCTATGGCCGACAGACACCTCCCATATCTTTACAGGAAAGTGTCCGTGCCATAGAAAGGCTCCGGAAAAGATAGAACATGTCCTATTTTTTGCTTTTTACAAACCGTGCTCCCATACTTTTATGGGAGCACGGCCCGCAAATGTCCCGCTCCCTTATCGCTGCTGCAGCCGCCTGGCATACAGGGCACCTGTCAGCAGCGATCAGCTGTTTTAGTATGGCTGCTCTGCGCCAACCCCCGGCCCTTCCTCAGAGTTGTGCCCGGGGCACATGCCCCACCTGCCCCTGTGTTATGATCTTGGTTCTCATGCTGTATATATGTATGAGCCTGGCCTGGTTCTGGTGTTGTATATATGTACTGAGCTTGGTTCTGATGCTGTGTGTATATATATATATATATATATATATATATATATAGCAGATATAAAAAAGTGGCGACAGCACCCTGCAACACTAATGCCACCTAAACCACTAAATATAAATAGATATGCACTAAAGCTAAATCTACCTACAAATAGGGAGGTTCTTAGTGCACATTTTGATCAAAAAGTGTTAGCCCACCTGCCACGACAAGGCGACCTCTGTAAGATTGGAACCTACGCTGCACATACACCCAGAACTGGGACTCAGCCTACATATATACCTGGGGATGGTAGGATCCAGCATTGAACTGATTAAAATCACCCAGGGCAGAGTGGGAGGAGTGCAAGAACAACAAGTGGAGGCAGTCACTAACCCCACATATATGGATCCCATAAACACAACAAAAATTGAACAGCACATTCCAACTAAATGATACAAAATACGCAGGTGCAAGAACACCTATGACTGCAGATATACAGCAGATATATATACTCAGCTTTGTTCTGGTGCTGTATTTATATACTGGGCTTGTTCTGGTGCTGCATGTATGTTATGATCTCGGTTCTGGTGTATATATGTTATGATCTTGGTTCTGGTGCTGTATATGTCTTATGAGCTTTGTCCTGGAGCTGTATTTATCTACCGAGCTTGGTTTTGGTGCTATATATAGTATATATATATATATATATATATATATATATATTTATTTATTAAGCTTGTTCTGGTGCTGTATATATGTAATGAGCTTGTTTCTGGGGATGTATATATGTACTGAGCTTTGTTCTGGTGCTGTATATATGTACTGAGCTTGGTTCTGGTGTTGTGTATATGTACGAGCTTTGTTCTGGTGCTGTATATATATGTAGTGAGCTTGGTTCTGGGGCTGTATATATGTAGGTCGCTATTGACCACGGCCTTTAACGGATTAAACGAGCGTGATCCCGCTCGTTACTGTGAAGTGTCGGCTGTAACATACAGCACACTGTGAGCCCGTTCCATACTTCCCCTACCCGTCTATGATGTATGGATACGTCAAATGTCGGGAAGGGGTTAATGGACAACTGTCAGGTAGTTTTAACCCCTTGACTCACCACGATGCGGTAATACATGACCTGACAATATTTCCAAACATTCCACTGTATGTTGTTTTCAGATGCAGAAAAATATATAGAATCAACTTTTATACCGGCGCACACTATATGCTAATTACTCATTAAAGGGTCATGGGGCGGTGCCTCTATCCTGAAGAGTCACATAGTCCTGCCTCCAAAACCACCTTTCCATGTTTGATTGACATCTCCCTGGCTGATACAACTTTCTCGGATCTGCAATTGCCTTGTGGCACTATACACAAGGGGGGGGGGGGCTGCGTGGCACTATACACAAGGGGGGCTGTGTGGCACTATACACAAGGGGGGGCTGTGTGGCACTATAAACAAGGGGGAAATGTGTGGCACTATACACATGGGGGAGCAGTATGGCACTATTCTGAAGAGTCACATAGTCCTGCCTCCAAACCCAACTTTCCATGCTTGATTGATATCTCCTGGCTGTCATACATCACTACCAGTCTCCTCCCACTTTCTCGGATGTGCCATTGCCTTGTATTACTTGGGCATGCACCGTACAGCGAGGTGTACTCTGCCCGGCTTCATTGCTGCACAGCGCATGCCAGGGGAGTACAAGGTAACGCCGCATCCGAAAGAGTTGGAGATGGCTGATAGTGATGTAGGACAGCCAGGGGGATGTCAATCAAAATCTGAGGGTCGCCATTTTAATTTTCCCCTCAGGCAGCAGAAAAGCTAGAATCGGCCCTGGGCTCCACGACCTGTGAAAGCCCATTGCACTAGGTCATTTGCCAAGTCTTGGGCCGAGACAATTCATGTTTCACTTGACCAGATGTGCAGGACGGCCTCATGGAGTACACCTCATAGGTTTGTAAGTCATTACAGACTGGACATCAGAGGAGCTGGGGAAGCAGCCTTTGGTTGAGTGGTGTTAGAGTCAGCAGTTAATAGTAACCCATCCTAAGTGGATTAATTGCTAAATGAGAATTGGTGCTGCTGCTGTGGACGTCAAGGAAAGTGTCATTTCTACTCACCGTGAATTCTCTCCTTTAGTCCTAGCAGCAGCACTGCTTTTCCGCCCAATAAATTTATAGGGTGCCTAATGAAATAATTAGTTAATTAATACTGGCTGTCATATTTTCCAGGTGGATAAAACCCCCATTGGTGCTGCTGTTTGGACTGTAGGAAAGAGAATTTACGGTGAGTAGAAATTACACTTTATACAAAAAAAAACACATTAATTTGCTGAAACCGGACAACCCCTTTAAAATGGTTGCCATGGTTAACTCCTTAACGACATCCAACGTACTAGTACGTTGTTGTCATAAGGACTTAACGCAACACAACGTACTGGTACGTTGTGTTGCTGATGCAGGCTCAGAAGCTGAGCCCGCACCATCGCCAGTGGGTGTCAGCTGTATATTACAGTTGACACCCTGGGGCAAGCCCAGGACCGGAGCTAGTCTCCGATCCAGCCGATTAACCCCTTAGATGCAGCGCTCAAAAGGGAGCGCTGCATGTATGGTGTTTCCTAGCGGATCGGAAACCCGCAATGCAATCGCAGGGTTCTGATGACTGCTCTGGCAGACCACAGGCCTAACAATGGCCTCCTGTCTGCCAAGTACGGAAGCCTGCTAGGTCCCGCCCGGAGGCGGGGCCTAAAAGTCTTCCAGCCGCAAAAGAAAGATGGCACAGGCTCAGGAGCTGAGCCTGCGACATCAGCTGCCCCGGTCACCTGTATGTTACAGCTGACACCGTGCTGTAACGGCAGGGAATGGAGATAGCTCCGATCCCTGCCATTAACCCCTTAGATGCCACGATCAAAAGCGATTGTGGCATCTTAGTGGTTTGTAGCGATCGGCACCGGCACGATGTTATCATGAGGTTGCCGATCGATCGTTACTATGGCAACCGGAGGCCTAACAATGGCCTCCTGTTCTGCCACATACCATAGCCTATTAGGCCCCGTCCAGAAACGGGACCTAATAGGCTTGCTGTCAGTGAATGACTGACAGCTCTAATGCATTAGGGTATGTTCACACGGCAGCGTCCGTAACGGCTGAAATTACGGGGCTGTTTTCAGGAGAAAACAGCTCCGTAATTTCAGCCGTCTGGCATGTTGAGGCGCTTTTTCGCTGCGTCAATTACGGACGTAAATGGAGCTGTTTTTCCATGGAGTCAATGGCAAACGGCTCCATTTACGTCTGAAGAAGTGACAGGCACTTCTTTGACACGGGCGTCTATTTACGCGCCGTCTTTTGACAGCGACGCATAAATATACGCCTCGTGGGAACAGACCAACGTAAAACGCATTGCTTTCAATGGGCAGATGATTGCCGACGCTATCGAGCCACATTCTCGGACGTAAATCGAGGCGGAAAACGCCCGAATTACTTCCGTAAATAAGCCGTGTGAACATACCCTTACTCAATCAATTTCACACAAATCACTTGTCCTTAACACGCCATGAGTAAGGAAAAGCGATTTGTCTGAAACGCGTAGGCCTGCTATCTGATGCATCCACCCCTATGTATATGGACTTTTTAATATATTTGGAATAAAGTTGGAATATTACTTCCTTTTAAACCCAGCGCTGGATCAAGTTTCTCTTTTTCTGCTTTTACCCCTTAATATGCCTTAAAGGGGTGTAGTTTCCAAAATAGGGGTCACTACTTTGGGGTTTGTTTTACTATTTGACCTCAGAGCCCTGCTAGTGTGGGCCAATGCTGCGTAAATCACCAAACTAGGCCTCAAATGCGCATGGTGCTCTTCACTTCTGAGCCCCGTCATATGTTCAGGCAAATTATAAATTCCTTGAGGGGGTGTAGTTTCTAAAATGGGGTCACTGCTTGGGGGCTTCCACCGTACTCTGGTACCTCAGGGTTTTGCAAATGCAACATGGCGCAAAAAACCAAGCCAGCAAAATCTGCATGCCAAATAGTGCTCCTCCCTTTCTGAGCCCTGCTGTGTATCCAAACAGCAGTTTATTATCCCATATGGGGTATTGCTGTAATCGGGAGAAATTGCTTTTCAAATATTGGGTTGCTTTTTCTCCTTTATTCCTTGTAAAAATTGAAAATGTCTACGTTTTGTCGGAAAAAAAAATATTTTCAACTTCACGGCATAATTTCACTAAATTCAGCAAAAAAACTGTGGGGTCAATGTGCTCAGTATACCCCTCGATAAATTCCTTCAAGGGTGTAGTTTCCCAAATGGGCTCACTTTTGGGTGGTTTCCACTGATTTGGTCCCGCAGGGGATTTGCAAAATGTGACATGGCGCCGTAAATCATTCCAGCAAAAATTGAGCTCCAAAAGCCAAATGGTCCTCCTTCTCTTCTAAGCCCTGCGGTGGGTCCAAACAGCAGTTTATCACCACATATGGGTTATTGCCATGCTCAGAAGAGTTCACGTTACAAATGTTGGGCTGCTTTTTTCTCCTTTATCTATTGTGAAAATGGAAAAATCTGAGGTAAAACGACATTTTATTAGAAAAAAAACGACTTAATCGGGAGAAATTGCATTTCAAATGTTGGTGTGTTTTTCTCCTTTTTTCCCTTGTAAAAATTGAAAATTTCCACATTTTAGCAGAAAAAATCTAACTTTCAATTTTACAGCCTAAGGGTATGTTCACACGGCCTATTTTCGGGAAAAAACGGCGTTCTGTTCCGATGGGCCTTTATTTTTTACGCGGCCGTTTTGAAAAATGGCCGCATAAAAAAACGGCCGCGAAAAAGAAGTGCCTGTCACTTCTTGGGACGTTTTTGGAGCTGTTTTTCATAGACTCTATTGAAAACAGCTCCACAAACATCCGTAAAAAACGCTGCGAAAATCGCGAGTGGCTTAAAAAACGTCTGAAAATCAGGAGCTGTTTTCCCTTGAAAACAGCTCCGTATTTTCAGAAGTTTTTGACTCAGCATGTGAACATACACTAAGGCTGGGTTCACACGACCATGTTACGTCCGTAATGGACGGAACGTATTTCGGCCGAAAGTCCTGGACCGAACACAGTGCAGGGAGCCGGGCTCCTAGCATCATAGTTATGTTACTGTCCCGTACTGTAGTCACGTTTTCAGTACGGGACAGTAGTTCCACGGAGAGGCAGGGACTCCTAGCATCGTACATAACTGCACTGTGTTCGGTCCGGGATTAGCGGCCGAAATACGTTCCGTCCATTACGGACGTAATGTGCTCGTGTGAATCCAGCCTAATTTTAATAAATTCAGCAAAAAACCTGTGGGGTCAAAATGCTTACTATACCCCTCGATAAATTCCTTCAGGGGTGTAGTTTCCCAAATGGGGTCACTTTTGTTGTTTTTTTTCACTGTTTTGGTCCCGCAGGGGTTTTGCAAATGTGACATGGCACCCGAAAACCATTCCAGCAAAACTTGAGCTCCTTTCCTCCTGCTGTGAGTCCAAACAGCAGTTTATTGCCAACTATGGGGTATATAGGTAATCAGGAGAAATTACTTTTCAAATGTTGGGTGGTTTTTCTTCCTTTATGCCTTTTAAATATTGAAGATTTCTACATTTTATTGGAAAAAATTTAGATTTTCATTCTTACATCCTAATTCCACTAAATTCAGCAAAAAAACATGTGGGGTTAATATGCTTACTTGATAAATTCCTTGAGGGGTGTAGTTTGCCAATTGGTGTATTTTTTTGGGGGGAGGGGGGGTTTCCACTGTTTTGGCTCCACAAAACCTCTTGAAACCTGACATGGTGCCTAAAATATATTCTAATAAAATGGAGGCCCCAAAATCCACTAGGTGCTCCTTTGCTTCTGAAGATGGTGTTTCAGTCCATTAGCACACTAGGACCACATGTGGATATTTCTGAAAACTGTAGCATCTGGGCAATAAATATAGAGTTTATTTTCTCTGGTAAAACCTTCAGTGTTACAGGAAAAAATGAATTAAAACAGATTTTCTGCAAAAAAAAAAAAAATTCTAAATTTCACATCTACTTTGATTTAAATCCTCTGAAATGCCTAAAGGGTTAATAAACTTTGTAAATGCTGTAATGTGAGTAATTGCTGCTAAAGTTCCGGAAAAATAAAAGAATGTTCAAAATACGATTCAAGCATAAAGTAGACATATTGGATATGTGAACTAGTAACTATTTTGTGTGGTATTATTATCTGTTTTACAAGTAGATACATTTAAATTTTTAAAAAAATACAAATTTTTGCACATTTTCTCTACATTTTGGTACTTTTCACAAATAAACACTGAATGTATCGACCAAGTTATACAACTAACTTAAAGTACAATGTGTCACAAGAAAACAATCTCAGAATCGCTTGAAAAAATAAAAGCACTTCGAAGTTATTATCACATAAAGTGACACATGTCAGATTTGGAAAAAATGGCCTAGTCCATTAGGCGAAAATAGGCTGTGTCCTTAAGCGGTTAAGCGGTTAGTCCGATAGATGCGGGTCCCACTTCTGGGACCCGTACCTATCTCTAGAACGGGGCCCCCTAAACCCCGTTGTAGCTTACCCAGCTCCACAGCCTCCCGGCCACTTCCTGGTTAGCTGGTCGGGAGTTACGGGAAAAGCAGAGTGCTTGCTGATCTACGCTGTTTCCGTAACTCCCATAAAAGTGAATGGTAGTTACTGAAACAGCGTAGCACGGCGAGGTACGCTTTTTCCGTAACTCATAACCACCTAACATGAAGTGGCCAGGAGGCAGCGAGGGCCGAGTAAGCTAGAACGGAGTTTAGGGGGCCCCGTTCTTGAGACAGGTGCGAGTCCCAGAGGTGGTACCCGCATCTATCGGACTTTTATGGCATATCCAGTGGATATGCCATAATTGTCCAAGATGGGAAAACCCGTTTAAGACCTTTGGTGTTCATAGATGAACCCTTAGGATACAGTGAAGGAAATAAGTATTTGATCCCTTGCTGATTTTGTAAGTTTGCCCACTGTCAAAGACATGAACAGTCTAGAATTTTTAGGCTAGGTTAATTTTACCAGTGAGAGATAGATTATATTTAAAAAAAACAGAAAATCACAAAAATTATATATATTTATTTGCATTGTGCACAGAGAAATAAGTATTTGATCCCTTTGGCAAACAAGACTTAATACTTGGTGGCAAAACCCTTGTTGGCAAGCACAGCAGTCAGACGTTTTTTGTAGTTGATGAGGTTTGCACACATGTTAGATGGAATTTTGGCCCACTCCTCTTTGCAGATCATCTGTAAATCATTAAGATTTCGAGGCTGTCGCTTGGCAACTCGGATCTTCAGCTCCCTCCATAAGTTTTCGATGGGATTAAGGTCTGGAGACTGGCTAGGCCACTCCATGACCTTAATGTGCTTCTTTTTGAGCCACTCCTTTGTTGCCTTGGCTGTATGTTTCGGGTCATTGTCGTGCTGGAAGACCCAGCCACGAGCCATTTTTTATGTTCTGGTGGAGGGAAGGAGGTTGTCACTCAGGATTTGACGGTACATGGCTCCATCCATTCTCCCATTGATGCGGTGAAGTAGTCCTGTGCCCTTAGCAGAGAAACACCCCCAAAACATAATGTTTCCACCTCCATGCTTGACGGTGGGCACGGTGTTCTTTGGGTCATAGGCAGCATTTCTCTTCCTCCAAACACGGCGAGTTAATGCCAAAGAGCTCAATTTTAGTCTCATCTGACCACAGCACCTTCTCCCAATCACTCTCAGAATCATCCAGATGTTCATTTGCAAGCTTCAGACGGGCCTGTACATGTGCCTTCTTGAGCAGGGGGACCTTGCGGGCACTGCAGGATTTTAATCCATTTTAATCCATTACGGCGTAATGTGTTACCAATGGTTTTCTTGGTGACTGTGGTCCCAGCTGCCTTGAGATCATTAACAAGTTCCCCCCGTGTAGTTTTCGGCTGAGCTCTCACCTTCCTCAGGATCAAGGATACCCCACGAGGTGAGATTTTGCATGGAGCCCCAAATCGATGTCGATTGACAGTCATTTTGTATGTCTTCCATTTTCTTACTATTGCACCAACAGTTGTCTCCTTCTCACCCAGCGTCTTACTTATGGTTTTGTAGCCCATTCCAGCCTTGTGCAGGTCTATGATCTTGTCCCTGACATCCTTAGAAAGCTCTTTGGTCTTGCCCATGTTGTAGAGGTTAGAGTCAGACTGATTAATTGAGTCTGTGGACAGGAGTCTTTTATACAGGTGACCATGTAAGACAGCTGTCTTTAATGCAGGCACTGTAAAGGATCTGCCAGGCACAACTTTTGTGGATACGCCCATAGATAATTAGTCTGCACCTGAGTCTATGTCTCTGAGACTGACTCCATCTTCCACCACTCAGGATGGCAGGCTTAGGAGTGGGAGAGCCTATCGCAGCCTGGCCAGACGGAGCTAGCTCCCGCCCTCTGTCTATTTATACCTGCCTTTCCTGTTCCTCCTTTGCTTGTGATTCTTCTTTTGTGGTTTCCTGGCCCAGCTACAGCTTCTGACTATTTGATCCTGCTCCATACTGACCCCGGCTTACTGACTACTCTCCTGCTCTGCGTTTGGTACCTTGTGCACTCCTGGTTTGACTCGGCTCGTTCACCACTCTTGTTGCTCACGGTGTTGCCGTGGGCAACTGCCCCATTTCCCTTAGCTTTGTGTTCCCTTGTCTGTTTGTCTCGTGCACTTACTGAGCATAGGGACCGCCGCCCAGTTGTACCCCGTCGCCTAGGGCGGGTCGTTGCAAGTAGGCAGGGACAGAGTGGTGGGTAGATTAGGGCTCACTTGTCCGTTTCCCTACCCCCATCATTACATAATCACAAGCCTATATACCTAGTCTACCATGGTCCCTGTCACTACTATGGACCCCCTTGAGACCCTGGCCCAGCAAATGCAGGGTCTCTCTCTACAGGTCCAGGCCCTGGCTCAGAGGGTCAACCAGCCTGACGCTACCATGGTAGTGCCCCTCACCTCACCTCTTGAACCCCACCTCAAGCTGCCTGACCGGTTCTCAGGGGACCGGAGGACTTTTCTCTCCTTTCGGGAGAGTTGTAGGCTTTACTTTCGCTTAAAGCCTCACTCCTCAGGTTCTGAGAGCCAGCGGGTGGGTATAATTATGTCCCGGCTCCAGGAAGGGCCCCAAGAGTGGGCCTTCTCCTTGGCTCCTGATGCCCCTGAACTTTCCTCCGTTGATCGTTTCTTTTCTGCTCTCGGACTCATTTATGACGAGACTGACAGGACTGCCTTTGCCGAGAGGCAGCTGGTGACCTTACGTCAGGGTAAGAGACCTGTTGAGGAGTATTGTTCTGACTTTAGGAAGTGGTGCGTAGCTTCTCGGTGGAATGACCCTGCCTTAAGGTGCCAGTTTAGGTTGGGTCTGTCGAACGCCCTGAAAGACCTGCTAGTTAGCTATCCCTCTTCTGACTCCCTAGACCAGGTTATGGCGTTAGCTGTACGACTTGACCGACGTCTCAGGGAACGACAACTTGAACGTTTTTGTGTTTTCCCCTCTGACTCCCCCATGATGCCTCCCAAGGTCCCGTTGCTTCGCTCTTCCACGAAAGACTCGGAGGTACCTATGCAACTCGGGGCCTCCGTGTCCCCCCGACAACGTAGAGAGTTCCGCAGGAAGAATGGTCTCTGCTTCTATTGTGGGGATGACAAGCATCAAGTGAACACCTGTCCTAGGCGTAAGAATAAGCAGCCGGAAAACTTCCGCGCCTAAGTGATCATCGGGGAGGTCACTTGGGCGCACATGTATTTCCCGTAAATATGAAACGTAATAAAATCTTGCTTCCCTTTCAGGTCTCTTTTGGTGGTAGGTCTGCTACCGGCAGTGCCTTCATGGATTCAGGGTCTTCTGCTAATATCATGTCTGTGGAATTTGCTATGTCTCTAGCTATGCCTTTGATTGATTTGCCTAAACCTGTCCCGGTAGTGGGTATCGACTCCACTCCTCTTGCTAATGGTTATTTTACACAGCAAACCCTGTTTTTGAACTCCTTGTTCGCTCCATGCATTTGGAGCAGTGCTCTGTACTGTTGATGCAGGGATTATCGTCCGATTTGGTTTTAGGCCTTCTCTGGTTGCAGTTGCATAATCCCACGTTTGACTGGAATACTGGGGAGCTCACCAAATGGGGTAATGAATGCTTGACGTCATGCTTTTCTGTTAATTCTATTTCTCCCCCTGAGGAGGTGAACACGCTACCTGAGTTTGTTCAGGACTTCGCTGATGTTTTTTCTAAGGAGGCCTCCGAAGTGTTACCTCCTCATAGAGAATACGATTGCGCTATCGAATTGGTACCAGGAGCTAAGCTTCCTAAGGGTAGGATATTTAATCTTTCTTGTCCCGAACGTGAAGCCATGAGAGAGTATATCCAGGAATGCCTGGCCAAGGGTTACATTCGCCCCTCTACTTCTCCGGTAGGTGCTGGCTTCTTCTTCGTAGGGAAGAAGGATGGTGGTCTTAGGCCATGCATTGACTACCGTAACTTGAATAAGGTCACTGTAAGGAACCAGTATCCCCTTCCTTTGATTCCTGATCTCTTTAATCAGGTTCAGGGGGCCCAATGGTTCTCTAAGTTTGATCTACGGGGGGCGTATAACCTTATCCGCATCAAAGAGGGGGATGAGTGGAAGACTGCGTTTAACACGCCCGAAGGTCATTTCGAATACCTCGTCATGCCCTTTGGGTTGTGTAATGTTCCTGCGGTCTTCCAGAATTTCATAAATGAGATTTTAAGAGATTACCTGGGGGTATTTCTTGTAGTGTACCTTGATGACATACTGGTGTTTTCCAAGGACTGGTCCTCCCACATTGAGCATGTCAGGAAGGTGCTCCAGGTCCTTCGGGAAAACAAACTGTTTGCCAAAACCGAAAAATGTGTGTTTGGGGTACAGGAGATACCATTTTTGGGTCAAATCCTCACTCCTCACGAATTCCGCATGGACGCCGCCAAAGTCCAGGCTGTGGCGGAATGGGTCCAACCTGCCTCCCTGAAGGCGTTACAGTGTTTCTTGGGGTTCGCTAATTATTACAGGAGATTTATTGCTAACTTCTCGGTCATCGCTAAGCCTCTTACGGACCTCACTCGCAAAGGTGCTGATCTCCTCCACTGGCCTCCTGAGGCTGTCCAGGCTTTTGAGGTCCTTAAGAAGTGCTTTATCTCGGCCCCGGTGCTGGTTCAGCCCAACCAAATGGAGCCATTTATCGTGGAAGTTGACACATCCGAGGTGGGAGTGGGGGCTGTCTTGTCCCAGGGTACCACGTCCCTCACCCATCTCCGTCCCTGTGCCTACTTCTCCAGGAAGTTTTCACCCACTGAGAGTAACTATGATATTGGCAACCGCGAACTCTTAGCCATTAAATGGGCATTTGAAGAGTGGCGCCACTTCCTGGAGGGGGCTAGGCACCAGGTAACGGTCCTTACCGACCACAAGAATCTGGTTTTCCTAGAATCTGCCCGGAGGCTAAACCCGAGACAAGCTCGATGGGCGCTATTTTTTACCAGATTCAACTTTTTGGTTACTTATAGGGCTGGGTCTAAAAATATTAAGGCCGATGCACTGTCGCGTAGCTTCATGGCCAGCCCTCCTTCGGAGGAAGATCCTGCTTGTATTTTGCCTCCTGGTATAATCATTTCTTCTATTGATTCTGATTTAGTCTCTGAAATTGCGGCTGATCAAGGTTCAGCTCCCGGGAACCTTCCTGAGGACAAGCTGTTTGTTCCCCTGCAATTCCGGCTAAGGGTACTTAGGGAAAATCATGACTCCGCACTATCTGGTCATCCAGGCGTCCTGGGTACCAAACACCTCATTGCCAGAAACTATTGGTGGCCTGGGTTGCCTAAAGACGTTAAGGCCTACGTCGCCGCTTGTGAGGTTTGTGCTAGGTCCAAGACTCCCAGGTCCCGACCAGCGGGCTTATTACGTTCTTTGCCCATTCCCCAGAGACCTTGGACCCATATCTCCATGGATTTTATCACCGATTTGCCTCCATCTCAAGGCAAAAGTCGGTGGTGTGGGTTGTAGTAGACCGCTTCAGTAAGATGTGCCACTTTGTGCCCCTCAAGAAACTACCCAAAGCCAAGACGTTAGCTACCTTGTTTGTCAAACACATCCTGCGTCTCCATGGGGTCCCTGTCAATATTGTTTCGGACAGAGGGGTACAATTTGTTTCATTGTTTTGGAGAGCCTTCTGTAAAAAGTTGGAGATTGATCTGTCCTTCTCCTCTGCCTTCCATTCTGAAACTAATGGCCAAACTGAGAGGACTAATCAATCTCTAGAACAATATTTAAGGTGTTTTATCTCTGACTGTCAATATGATTGGGTCTCATTCATTCCCCTCGCTGAATTTTCCCTTAATAACCGGGTCAGTAACTCGTCAGGGGTCTCCCCATTTTTCTGTAATTTTGGGTTTAATCCACGGTTCTCTTCCGTTTCACCTGGTAGTTCCAACAATCCCGAGGTAGAGGTCGTTCATCGGGAACTGTGCGCAGTCTGGGCCCAGTTTCAGAAGAACCTAGAGGCGTCCCAGAGCGTACAAAAAACTCAGGCTGATAGAAGACGTTCTGCTTACCCCTTGTTTATGGTCGGGGATCTGGTGTGGTTATCGTCTAGGAACTTGCGCCTTAAGGTCCCGTCCAAGAAGTTTGCTCCCTGGTTTATTGGGCCGTATAAGGTCATTGAAGTCCTCAATCCTGTCTCCTTCCGACTGGAGTTGCCCCCATCTTTTCGAATACACAACGTGTTTAATGCCTCCCTCCTTAAACGCTGCTCCCCGTCCTCGGCTCCCTTGAGGAAACCTCCTGTTCCCGTTCTCACCCCTGAGGGGGTGGAATTCGAGGTGGTTAAGATTGTGGACAGCAAGATGGTCCAAGGCCCCCTCCAGTACCTGGTCCATTGGAGAGGATACGGGCCTGAGGAGAGGACTTGGGTACCCGCCCGGGATGTTCACGCTGGGGTATTGGTCAGGAAGTTCCACCTTCGTTTCCCCAATAAACCAGGTCCACTTAGAAAGGGTCCGGTGGCCCCTCATAAAAGGGGGGGGTACTGTAAAGGATCTGCCAGGCACAACTTCTGTGGATACGCCCATAGGTAATCAGTCTGCACCTGAGTCTATGTCTCTGAGACTGACTCCATCTTCCGCCACTAAGGATGGCAGGCTTAGGAGTGGGAGAGCCTATCGCAGCCTGGCCAGACGGAGCTAGCTCCCACCCTCTGTCTATTTATACCTGCCTTTACTGTTCCTCCTTTGCTTGTGATTCTTCTTGTGTGGTTTCCTGGCCCAGCTACAGCTTCTGACTATTTGATCCTGCTCCATACTGACCCTGGCTTACTGACTACTCTCCTGCTCTGCGTTTGGTACCTCGTGCACTCCTGGTTTGACTCGGCTCGTTCACCACTCTTGTTGCTCACGGTGTTGCCGTGGGCAACTGCCCCATTTCCCTTAGCTTTGTGTTCCCTTGTCTGTTTGTCTCGTGCACTTACTGAGCATAGGGACCGCCGCCCAGTTGTACCCCGTCGCCTAGGGCGGGTCGTTGCAAGTAGGCAGGGACAGAGTGGTGGGTAGATTAGGGCTCACTTGTCCGTTTCCCTAACCCCATCATTACAGGCACCAAGTTGATTTGGAGTGTGTAACTGGTCTGGAGGAGGCTGAACTCTTAATGGTTGGTAGGGGATCAAATACTTATTTCTCTGTGCACAATGCAAATAAATATATATAATTTTGACTATGTGATTTTCTGTTTTTTTTTAAAATATAATCTATCTCTCACTGGTAAAATTAACCTAGCCTAAAAATTCTAGACTGTTCATGTCTTTGACAGTGGGCAAACTTACAAAATCAGCAAGGGATCAAATACTTATTTCCTTCACTGTATATCCACCGGGGATAAAGAAAACCTGGGCCGCATATCCACTTGCTATACTTGATCTATTGCGGCTCAGCAAAATAAAATGTACGAACATGAGGTTCTTAGTAAACATTTTGATCAAACTGTATAAGCCCACTTGGCACTTCACGGGGACCTCTTTCAGGTGTGTCCCTACTCTACAAAGTGTAGTATCCCATGGAAACCAATGCCGCTGGAACACCGCACCTGCAGAGGGAACAACCCAGGAGACCAACAGCACCCATGCTGCCGGTCTAATCCACCTTGGCTCTGGACCATGTCCCCCCCACAGATACAGCACACTTAGGATATATTTACATGCGTCAGATTTGTTGCTGAAATTTCTGCGTCTGCTCCATTCATCTATAAGGTTTCATGAAATCCATGCACATGCTGCTGAAACAACCCCTTCCAAATGTATGGAACTGATTTTTAGTTGCGGAAATTTTTTCAACAAATCTGCCGTGTGTGAACATACTCTAACTGGTCATTTTAGATTCCCAACTAAACTAAAGGTATTTTGTCTTCTCTGCAGCCTATGTATTCGACACCTCATAGATATCTAATAGATACATAAATATACAATACTAGGCAATCTGATCTGACGTTTACAACTGGGAATAATTGTCTGATACTTATATAGAGTGAAGATTCTAATATAATAAAGAAAGTTCTGTACGTTCTTCACTTGCTGTTCTCTTACATATTTAAATGAGTCGATCTGTTAAACAGAAACAGAAGAGAAAGTCCCAACCATGCATTGTAAATGGCAGGCCCAGTGTTACGAAGTCTTTGTGATTGCATAGCCGTGAAATTTGCCATAGAATTGCTGGCATGCCTCCGAATACTTTACCGGCTGGAAGAAAAAGCCCCAAAACCAGACTGACTCAACAAAATATAAACCAGGGCTCCCTTCCTGCCAAAAGTGGGCTGAGTCTTCTGCCTCTGATTTCACAGACCGACTAAAGACAGATATCAAAACATGGAGGGAACAAAGAAATAAAGTTCCAAACTGAACTTGGCGAGGAAACAGAACACATACTGGTATTGTCTGCCAAATTTGGGAAGTTTATGTTTATTTTATATCAGTGGCATGCACACAATGTTATAATGCAAACTAAATATTTCCAGCTTTGGCAAAAATAATGTTGACATCAACCGTTTTTATGTATTTCCTGTTTCATTTGTATTAGACAATTTTGACCGCCATCGTAAGGGAGCGCTACAGAATATGTCATGTAAATCTGGACGCAGAGGATGTACACATGTGTGTATCACCAGAGCTCATTTGTGGGCTTCATTTATTATAATTGTCTAGGACTCCGTGTACACGGATGCGCCATGATTTCTGTTTTCAAAGGAGTCATAATAGCTATGACAGATCCATTTTTAAATTGCCTTATAATTGAGCAGACTGCGGTATTCTTGTCTTCAAAAGGCAATGGAAACCCGACAAGACAGCGCTAGTGTGAACAGAGCCTAAAAAAAAACACCTGGCCTTGTTTCTAATAGCAACCAACCACATTGCAGCATTACATCTGTTCACACCTGAGTGAGCCACATACTGTACACTCAACTACTAGCAACAATCGGCCGAAAATTATAAAGACTCCCTTTCAGAAGATAACGGATGGTCTTTCATCGGTCGACTTAAATGATCGTTCAATTATAACCAACCATCATTTATTATGGTTGAAATAGTCCATTTTCATCAACTTTGGTCTAATGTGTATGGCCACCTTACTCAACAATCTGATAGAGAAAGGATGATTCACAATAAAATGGTATACATATAAGTAATCTTTAGAATATGTATATTTTAATCTGTACCACCGGTCCAACTGTTGTCGAAACTACAACTGCCAGCATGCCCTGACAGCCTCAGCCTGCAGATATTATTACACGTAAGGGATACTTGGGACGTCGTAGCATTACTGAAAACTGGCAACAGGGTAAGAGCCATATGACTGTCTGTTGACACCAGCCTAAGAACCATAACATTGTCACTTGACTCCTGGGTCAGGATCATATAATAGACACTTGGCACTACCGATAGCACTCTCAAACTACATTGCACTGGCACAGCATAGCTGCCACTTGGATTCTTACATGGATTCTTAGGGCCCTTTTACACCGGCCAATTATCGGGCAAACAAGCATTCACAAATCGCTCGTTCCCGATAAATGCCCTGTAAACAGGGCAACAACCAGCCGATGAATGAGCAAACGCAGCCTAAAACATTATCGTTGTCGGCAGAACAAACGCCAACTGTTGCAGAATTTGCTGCGATTACTCTGAATTTTCACAGCTAATTCTGCAATCTCCGAAAAAACAACAACATTGTATTTTCCAAAAATAGACTCTACTCACCTCTCAAGCCACTCCCAAGGCCTCCTGTGATGATGTTTTAACACATGTGACTGCTGTAGTGAATAACAGGATATTTCCAGGAGGAATAACAGGGGAATAGCACCATGCAGAGTTCTAAAAATAGTCTCCAGAATTGTTATTTTATAGGCAATACAAGTATTTACTTTAGCAGACATGTCAGGAAAGGTCTTTAAATGCTGTGTAAACTATGGGAGTTGTGGCTACCGACCTCTATGTAGTCATAATACACAGTCGAGAAACCAGAGTAACTGCCGTGGGCAGCACGGACAGCAGCTAGACGGGCTGGGAGTAACTCAATAAGGTGCTCGTAGGTTGTCTCCGGTATCTGGAGCCATGCTGACTGCAGTGCAGCCCACATTTGCTGGAGGGTGCGTGGGGGAGAATCCATAAAGTGAACAAGACTATCGAGTTCCCACAGATGCTCAATTGGGTTCAAATCTGGCGAATTAGGGGGCCAGAGAATTACTTGGAAGTCGTGGCCGTGCTCTTCCAACCACTGTCAGACATTTCTAGCCGTGTGACATGTCGCATTGTCTTGCTGGAAGATTCCATCTGCCCCAGGGAAGACAAACAGCATGTATGGGTGGACGTGATCTGCAACGATGGATTCATACCCAGATCGGTTCACATGGTTGAGTGGGCCCAGAGAATGCCATGAAAAAAATCCCCAGACCATAACGCTGCCGCTACAAACTTGTGTTCTTCCAACAATGGTTGCAGGGTGTTTGTTCTCTGATGTTTTTCGCCTGACACGCCAACATCCATCCATCGTTCGATTAAGCAGAAAACGTGACTCATCGGAGAAGGCAACCCTTTGCCAATCATCGGTGGTCCAATTCCGATGCTGCCGTGCAAATTGAAGCTTTTTTTTTCGATGCACCTTTGTTAGCATAGGAGCAGTGACCATCCGTCTGTTTCGGAGCCCCATACCCAGACCGCCTATCACACACCTTATATACCCACAAAGCCAGCCCACGACACATCACTTCCTTCATGGCCAACGTCGAGTGTAGGAGATGGTCATAATAATGTGACTCGACTGTGTATAAACACATGAATTGACTTGCAGTTCAGTAATATCTCACATTACTTTCATATGCATAACCTCATACTTCAAATGTAAAATGACACATCAGCCTTTGTGATGCATTGTGTGTCAGGCCTATTATCTTGAATATCCTCATTTATTGCTAATTAATAAAAAGAATAACATTATTAACCTGGTCCCCTTTGAATATCTGGCAAACATTGCAATAAGGCATCAACTAGACCTGCACTGGTTGTAAAAGCCATTGTCAGTGGTGACAGAATACTTTCAGAACTTTTGTTTGAACAGAATACCGACCTCAGTCAGGTGAAATGATGAATGTCAGTAAAATAAAAGATACATATAGTAAAATATTAATTGCAGTTCTTTCCCCATTAAAATCCAATTTAAAAGGGACAGTCATAAATACAATTTCTCTGTGCAATACACACTTTGTCATTTGTGGTAATATAAAAAAAATCTAGGTTTTTACAAAATAAGTTTAGAAGAAAAAGAGGGAGATTACATTATAATACTAATCAACTTTTTAAGATTAAAGGGGTTTTCCGATATACATTTTTATTAAAGTTTTATTTCTATATTACACACATTTTTTATATGTTCATATACTTACTCTTTCAATTTTGCTTCTGTTCTCCGTGCTGCCTGCTCATCATATGACCTCCGAAGTCACGTTTTGTGCCTCCTTCACAAACGTGCCGTATACCCATCACATTGTCTCAGAGCAGAGAGACCTAGGAGGGTATAAGAAACGTCACTGATAACGTCTCCTTTCTGGGGCAGCTCTTTATCTTTTGTGCCCGCACATCCGATTCTAGTGACTATTAGCACGCCTGTGCGTGTTCCCACTAATTCCTTAGCTGGGACCGCGCATGCACATGTAGGACACTAATATACCTGCGTTTTAGGCATCACATTGGTCCACGTTGTCCTCAATACCCGCACCATTTATCTTTTTTTTTAGCCTCAATGCCGCCCAATTTACTTCTTGTTTAGCTTCAATACCTGTGTGCAACGAAGACACACATGAACTATTGGGAGCAGGGTCGATTTTAGCTTTTCTGCTGCCTGAGGCAAATATTGAAATGGCGTCCCCAAGATTTTGATTGACATCCCCCTGGCTGTTCTACATCACGACCAGCCTCATCCAACTCTTGCGGATGAGCCGTTGCCTTGGCCACAGCACATCTGAGAAAGTTGGAGGAGGCTGGTAGTGATGTAGAACAGCCAGGGGGATGTCAATCAAGCATGGAAAGGTGGGTTTGGACACAGCACTGTGTGACTCCAGAATAGCAGCAACACCTGCGCCGTTTTAGAAGTTGATTTTATAGATTTTGCTGCATCTGAAAAAAACATACAGGGAAATGTTTGAAGATACTGTCAGGTCATGTATTACTGCATGGTGGTGGGTCAAGGGGTTACAACTACCTGACAGGTTCCCATTAAATATACAATGAATTGAAAACAACTCCATATTCTCTGCAATTTTGTTATTAATATATCTTATATAATTACAGCACAAGAACAAAGTTCACACATATATACGGCACCAGAACCAAGCTCATTACATAAATACAGCACCAAAACCAAGCTCAGTACATATATACAGCACCAGAACTGAGCTCATTAAATAAATACAGCACCAAAACCAAGCTTAGTACATATATACAGTACCAGATCCAAGCTCAGTAAATAAATACAGCACCAGCACAAATACAACTAAATTTATTGTAACCCCTGCAGTGTAGGTTGCTACGGCGTAAAACTACAGCTCCCAGCATGGCCCGAACATTGGTAAGGATATGCTAGGAGCTGCTGTTCCACCAAAAAAAAATCATACCACCTATTATATCGCTGCAGATCATACAGTGACTACAGTACTGATTAGAGGCAGAATAAACATTTAGATTAACTGACTCACAGGTAAGGTCTCCAAAGATTCTAGTTCTTCCTTTTCTCTTTTCTTCTCCATCAGGTCCAGACCTCTATGATAACTTCTCCCGGCCACAGCCCATTTCTGCAGTTTTACGCTCAGATGTCTTCAGCTTCTGACTTTTCAAAAATTTCTGGATCTATAAACAAATATAAAATTCTCATGGTTTCACACACTACACCCCTAAATATAATAGTGCGATACACTGCACCTCTAATTATAATATCACCATACACTGAGTCCCTGATTATAATAGCACCATACACTGTGTCCCTGATTTTAATAGCACCATGCACTGTGTCTCCCACACACACACACACACACACACACACACACACACACACACACACACACACACACACACACACACACAGTGCCCCCAAGAGCCCCTTGTAGATAGTTCCCCCCAAAGATCCCCCTGCAGACAGTGCCCCACATAGAAGCCCCTGCAAACAGTGTCCCACATGGAGCCTCCTGTAGACAGTGCCCCACATAGAGGCCCCTGTAGACAGTGCTCCACATACATAGTGCCCCCTGTAGACAGTGCCCCACATACATTGTGCCCCCTGTGGGCAGTGTGCCACATACATAGTGCCACCATAGATCCCCCTGTAGATAGTGGCCCCCAGAGATTTCCCTGCAGATAGTAGCCCTGTAGATAGTGCCCCACATATAGCCCCCTGTAGATAGTGCTCCACATATAGCCCCCCCATAGATAGAGCTCCACATATAGCCCCCCTGTAGATAGTGCTCTACATATAGTCCTCCCTGTTGATAGTGCTCCACATCTGGCCCCCCTGTAGATAGTGCTCCACATATAGCCCACCTGTAGATAGTGCTCCACATATAACCCCCTGTAGATAGTGCTCCACATATAGCCCCCATAGATAGAGCTCCACATATAGCCCACCCCTGTAGATAGTGCTCCACATATAGCCCCCCCTGTTGATAGTGCTCCACATATAGCCCCCCTGTTGATAGTGCTCCACATATATCCCCCCTTGTAGATAGCGCTCCACATATGGCCCCCCCTGTAGATAGTGCTCCACATATAGCCCTCACACTTTTAACAGAAAAAACATTTACATACTCACCTTATCCCGTTCCCGCACCGTCCCCTTTCAATGCTGGTTTGCTCTCTTCTGAGCAGGTCTGTTGGGGCCGAACGACGCAAGAGGCGCGATGACGTCATCTTTTTTTAAATAAAAAATATCAGTGTGATTGGTGCAAGGTTCAAAATACTTTTTTATTAAAAGTTATTTTTATTTTTTGAGATAAAGCTGCTTTGTATCCTGTATATAGAGCAGCTGTGTCTTGCACTGAAACCTGTATCCGTCAGTGGAACTGACAGATTCAGTGACAGCGGATCCACGTAGGATCCACCTGTTATCAATCACATCTAAGTTATGAACTTAGAGGTGATCGGTAACAGCTCGATCCTGCGTGTCAGAGACACGAAGGATCCGCTGTCACTGAACCTGTCAGTTCCACTGACCAGATGGATACAGGATTCAGCGCAAGATACAGCTGCTCTGTATGCAGGATACAAAGCAGCTTTATCTCAAAAAGTTAAAATAATTTTTAATAAAAAGTATTTTGAACGTTGCACCAATCCCACTGATAGACATTTTTATTTAAAAAAAAATGTTAAAATGTGTACATAGCCTTTAAGGTTGTGTATGTAAGGGGAGATGTATGATTTTTTTCTATATGCTGTTAACTCAGAAAACCCCTTTTAAGGAGAAATATATAAATAAGTGTGGATCTAGAAGTCGACATTGTGGTCTTCCCCCATTGAAGATCATACCCCTCAGTATATTTGTGGCAGGTACCCCTGTAGGTAACGCTATGCAGCCCCCCTGTAGGTAACGCCATGCAGCCCCAACCCCCCAAAAAAATCCTACCTATGGTGTGTCCTACAAAAGACATGTATCCCCTAGCCACAGGATAGGGGATACATGTGTGATTGCTGGCAGCGATAGGGAGAATGGGGGACCGAAAGTCCCCCAATGTTCTCCATGACTAACCTCTGACTTCCGGAGTCTGCGCAGCTCAATAAAAATGAAAGAAGCGCTGGTCACGCATGCGCACAAGCGCGACCGGCGCTCCATTCATTTCTACGGAGCTGCCGACACAGACCCTGGAAGTCCGAGGTTTGTCATGGAGAACATTGGGGGACTTTCGGTCCCCCGTTCTCCCTATCGCTGCTAGCGATCACACATGTATCCCCTATCCTGTGGATAGGGGATACATGTCTTTTGTAGGAACAACCCCTTTAATGGCAGAGTGGGTAGATACCTCCCCGCTCTGCCGTAGTGTTCAGTGGCGTCGCGCTGTAGCAGCCATAGCGGCAGTTAGCGGAGCCTCCGGCCATGGTGGGGCCGGCGGTCGACACGGGCCCCCACATGACGCGGGCCCCGTAGCAGCCGCTACGGCTGCTACAGCGGTAGTTACGCCACTGGGTTGGGCAAAGTAGCACCTCCAATGAGACAGGAAATTGATTTCAGACTACCTCAGACTGCCATTAGGCAAATATGCTAAGTTGCAGTCAGCGAGCTTAGCCCTGCCCTAAAGGAGCAGAGCTAAAAAGAAGCCATAATCTCTATGTATATGTAATAGTTCTACTTGTGATTTTTTATTTATTTACTTTTTTTACAGATTTTCCCTTACTCCCTTTTCCAGTTTTATTCTTAAAAATCTCAGCTCTTGGAAGGTACTGATTCTACTTGCAGAGATCCAGATGGTAGGGAGTCTAAACCTGTTAACCCATCATTAATTAATTGTACGTTATGGGTAAGGAAAAGTAAGAAACGTGCTCACGGACTGAGCCAGCTCCTTACACTGCAGGTCTCAGTGCGGCTGACACCCTGTTCTTATGGCGAGGATCGCAGATAACTCGGATTTTGGCCGTTTAACCGTTTAGATGCCGCGATCAACAGCAACCGTGGCAACTAAGCAGTTAGAAAGAGGGGGAGGCCCCCTCTGTCATTTCATAGAGTTTTGTAAAGTTGTTCTTGCCAAATGGCAGATCTGTATCCCATCAATAATAGCCCCTGATATCGATCAGAGATTTGTCGTTTTAATGTATGCAGTTGTCCAAAATGACAATCTTCACAGGCCAACCATGAACAACAAGTCATACAGAAAACAGCCATCTGAGATCCCTAATGTATGACCAGCTTAACACCTGTGCTGCACGAATCGTTTACCTCTCCCCTGTTCCTCAAATGCCACCCCCTCTGCACTGGCTGACCATCACACAAAGAATCCAATTTAAAATCCTCACTTTATCCTACAATGCCCTTTCTCATTTTGCTACATGCAACATTTCTTCTCTAATTCACAGATTCCATCCTACACGCAACCTCCACTCCACCAATGATAAACTCCTCGCTACCACGCTTGTAGGTGGGTGCTGTTGTGGTGGGCAATAGATACGACACTGCGGTTGGGTTAACTGTTGTTTACTGTGGAAAATCAGAATTGGATCTCTTCTATCTTGGTTAAAACATTTAACTTCAGGTAACAACTGTCCTCATAACTGAGCGCTGGAACACGGCCAGGAGGTAACCACAGGCAAAACGTTGGGGCGTTGAAGTGCGCGGCTCAATATCAGTTCCGTCTCCTCCGTATGGGAAAGTTTCTGGTGCACTGTCGCGACTACGGGAGTTACGCTTCCTTGTCCTCCATTAGGGAAAAACAAGTCCAGTACCTGTGCTCCTCTGCGTCGTCTCCCTCATCCTTGGGGTTGCGTCCAAGGTCTGGCTGCAGCACCACTGGACCACTGTACGGCTGAACCTCTGCACGGCTAGACCTCTGCACGGCTGGACCACTGCACGGCTGGACCACTGCACGGCTGGACCTCTGCACGGCCGGACCTCTGCACGTCCGGACCTCTGCACGACTGGACCACTGCACGACCGGACCACTGCACGGCCGCACCACTGCACGACTGGACCACTGCACGGCTGAACCTCTGCACGGCTGACCACTGCTGGGCGGCTAGTGCTGCTGGCTGCTGGGCGGCTAGTGCTGCTGGGTGGCTAGTGTTGCTGGCTGCTGGGCGGTTAGTGCTGCTGGCTGCTTGCTGCTGGGCAGCTAGTGCTGCTGGCTGCTGGGCGGCTAGTGGTGATGTCTGCTGGGTTGGGGGGGGGGGTTTGTGTACTTACTGCGGCCTCTTCCTTACACCACTCGTCTGGCAAGTCTCTTTGCTGTGTCCTTCTCTTCTTTTTACCCACTCTCCAAGGCTGCCTGCCTTGGTTCCCTTCTCACACTGGTCTCTCCGCCGCTTCTCTCTCCCGCCGCTTCTCTCTTCCACCGCTGCACTCTTCCGCCACTTCTCTCCACCGCCGCTCCACTCTCCACACTCCTCTTCCTCCCTCTTCGCACCCTTCAGACCACTTCCGGGTCGCGCGTCACTTTCATCCTCCTCCTGGACGCTTCACTCCTCTCCTGGCGCATACGCGAGCGCCTGACAGCCGCCGACGCCATGACAACACCCCGCTCGAACTCTCGACTCCGGACAGGTAAGTTCACAAAGGGTGTCGACCACGCTAACACGCTAATCACTACCACATCCGCTCACATTCAAGATTTCTCTTGTGCTTCCCCTCTCTTCTGGAACTCCCTCCCTCATTCCAGTCAACATTCTCCAACACTACAAACATTCACTGAAAACATACCTCCTCCGACAAATGTGTAACCTGGCCCCTAACTGGTATTCCACCTCCACCTGACATGTCTAGAGCTTCTTACTCCTTTTTCCCTGACATCTTGCATCTATTCCCTATGGATTGTATGGACTCCTACCTAATGTTTCTTTTGTCTGTACTACATTGACTTGATTGGACTATATAAATAAATGGCCACTAACTTTTGAAACAATTTATGCTAATCTAATAGTATACCTGTAATTTACTTACTGTTAAAATGTAGTTGTTTAATCCATGTACACACATATGATAGTTTATTCTAAAGAGTCCTCTGAAAAGTTAGGTAGACTTTAAATAATAAAAGTAACTATGGCAATTTTTGTTATCACGAGAAAACCCTCTTTGTGCCTTAGTTTGAAATTGGTGGCACAGTATGGACCCATAGCAGTCAATGGGTGCCATATAATAAATCTGATCCATAATACAAGTGCATGAGCCATTAGAGTTATCTTTAGCAATAGACAGAAGACCATATTCTCATCCTCTGAATAATTGAAAAATCCTATCCCTCATTTGTGGTAGGAAGCAGGTGTATATTTTTTTATAATGATAATTAAATGCATTTAGCATCTCATGCAAACACTTTACATAGGGATTACACTTTTTAGGGGCCTTTCACATGAGCATGTTCAGTCTGTAAAGGACGGAACGTATTTCGGCCACAAGTCCCGGACCGAACACACTGCAGGGAGCCGGTCTCCTAGCATCATAGTTATGTACGACACTAGGAGTCCCTGCCAACTGTCCCGTACTGTAATCATGTTTTCAGTACGGGACAGTAGTTCCACGGAGAAGCAGGGACTCCTAGCGTCGTACATAACTCTGATGCTAGGAGCCGGGAGTTGCGGCCGAAATACGTTCCGTCCATTACGGACGTAATATGCTCGTGTGAAAGGCCCCTCAGGTGTTTTTGAAGAAAAGAAAAAGTTTCCCACACAGAACAGGAGTGATTTACCAAAACCAGCGACCAAACCTGAGATGTGACCATGCTCTAAGTCTATAAATACCTTCACATTCTCCGTTTTAGTAAATGACCTACCCTGACTCCAAGAGCTTACTATTAATCTGTGTAATAATCCATTTTGAAACAGCAGATGAAGACTGTATTTGTATCAGCATTGATCTAATTATACAGTTACCTTGCGCTAGTTAAACGTGTCAAAGGCCCCTATAGCTTTGTTGTCTTTGTGTAACTTCCTCCCATTGTACTGGAATGAACACCAAGCAGAACCTATATTAACTGTCAGATAATTACACAGCATATTCTCTGCAGTATTTACCAGTCAAAGGGGCAGGTAGTCCTCAGTCATTCAACTCAATCACTGTCTCTGACAACAAAAGAAGCAATAGAGATGAGTCACTTAGTGTCACCAAGTGGTTGATACCCTAAGCCGCCCATTCCTAATTGCCTTTAGAGACGACTGATAATACAAACTTTGAAGTGAAAATCAGCCTAATAAGTGGCCATGCTGAGTAGGGGGATCATATGTCAAAGAAGTCTGCAGATGCTTGCAGGCAAACAAAGACCACTTTCCTTTAGGAGCTGAGAAGACCCTGGCAAGTCTGGTACCCAGAGTTCTAGTACAATGATAGAGACTGGGGCACAGCATGGGTGCAGAGCCTCCATGTCCAGTCTGACTCCCTTCATTCTCCATCTGACTTTTAACTACAAAGTAATGTGAAGGTTTAAAGGCCTACAAATGTGTTTCAGTATAAAATCCCCAATCCACACTAATGGCTCCTGCAGATTTTATAGAAACAAAGAAAAGAAAAAAAAAGGATGTTGGTGTTTACCTTGTACAATAGGACAAAGAAGCATTTAGCAAATGATACATTGTGTTATTGTTTTGCCAATTGCAAACTTTTCCTACCTTTAGGCCTGATTCACACGAGCGCTGCGCATCTCGGACGTGGAAAACAGCCGTTTTTCACGTCCGAGGTGCATCCGTGCTCAGCGCTGCGGGACGCGATGTCACGCATCCCCCATAGTTGAGAGTCTATGGAGGGATGCGTGACGCGTGAAAAGAACGGACATATCCTATTTTCCCACGGACCCTTCACACGATCTGTTGAAACAACGGCTGGGTGAACGGCCACGTTGAATTACATAGGTCCGTGGGGCGGCCGCTGTTTCAACGGCCGTCCCACGGACGTTTAACACGTTCGTGTAAATAAGGCCTAACTTAGATGCCAGACTGTGATAAACAAAGTCCATGATAAGATCTATAAAGTAGGAGATGCTCTGTATCCCGATTACTATGTACTAACAAATGGCAACAAAACAATCAAATGCAAATGTAACTAACAAAAAAAGCAAATAAACACAAAAACTAACAAATAAACAAACAAACAAACAAACAAACAAACAAACAAACACAGAGACAGAAGTAAACAGGCAACGTACAGTTGGGAAGACCAAAATGCATAAAGCTGGCAATAGACAATGATAATTATATATTTGTTTACAATTCAATCGTAACATGATTGTTCACATCTGAGTTGGAGGCTCCATTGCAGATCCAGCTGAGATTACCGGAAACACTAGCGCAGCATGCTGCACTATTGTTTCTGGTAAAACTAGACACCCCGATAGAAAGCTGACGGAACCCACTAAAGGCAATGGGTTCCGTTGGCGGCCGATTGTGTCCATTGTGCAACGGGACTGTCACTTCCGGTTGTCCCTTGTTCTGCTCTTCTGATGGAGCAGAACAACGGAAAGACCCGACACAGGTGTGAACATAGCCTTACTATGTACTAACAAATGCAAAAAGAAAAACCAATCAAATGCAAATGTAACAAACAAGCAAACAAACACAGAGGTAAACAAGCAACGTACAGTTGGTAAAACCAAAGGCATCAAGCTGGCCATAGACATAATGATAATTCGATTATTCACAATCCAACCGTAAAATGATCATCATTAACAATTATTCACAATCGCTATGTTTGTGGCGATGAAATCATCGGTAGAGAAGTTTTATATACAACTTATTTTAAATGAGATTAGAAAAAAATAAAGGTCTACACTTTTCCAAAGACAGCGCCACTTTTTCCATAGGCTGTGTCTGGTATTGCAGCTCAGGCACATTCACTTAAATGGGGCTGAGCGGCAATACTGAACACAGCACATGGATAAGAGTGTTTATGGGAAAAAAGCAGACTTATTCTATAGTATCATACAACCATAATCATAGTATCATACAACTAATCATAGTGTCAGATGCTACAGTATAAAAATATAACAACAGCTGTCAGACAAGAAAATACAAGTGCAGCAAAATAAAAAATGACATGACATGACTAGAGGCATTAGGCTAGTTTCACGCGCCCCTAATAAAGCTGCATTGTAGCGTCCATATCGCCTCCCAAACATCCAGGCTTCTCGAGGTTCTAATGAACAGAATTTAGATGACAATAAAACCCTAATGTGGCTGAAGTTCTTTGAATTTCGTTTGTGTGAGGTACTTGGCGGTATCTTCCATAATGATGGAAAGGCAAAAATCCCCCAAAACAGCAGGTTTGCAAAATTGAGTCAAAAGCACTGCAGGAAAAAACAGTATTTTTTTTGCCATGGCTTTGTGTAACCACAGCTTTTTAAAATTTTAGATTTTCGTGTCAAAAAATGCCACAAACCAGCTTGTATAAATACACTCTTATTCCCCCTGCACACGGCTGTAGCCGTGTCTGCACGGTCCGTGATTACAGGCACGGATGGCCGCGGACTGTCACCCGCATATGTGGGCCGTTATTCCATTATGAAGTATAGGAGCACAGTCCGTAAATTCCAAAAAATAGGACATGTCCTATTTTTTGCGAGTCATTTCTATGGCCCGGACACTTTCTCATAGATATACGGCAAGGAGTCCGTGGGCTTTAGAAATTAATGGATCAGTATTTTGATGTGCAATTACGGATCCGTAAATGCAGATAAAAATTACAGTCGTGTGCAACGGGCCTTATAGAGTAAGTAGTTAATCACCCACTTTTTAAATTATTTTATTACTTTATTATTTTATTAACACTCTTATTAATATTTAGCTTTTCATTTGTATTATGATGTAATATAATCATCTATGTAGCTTAGACGTAAAGATGGTTATACACGGCATGGAGAGAAAAAAAGGGGAGCCCAACACAAACATTGATTTTATGGAGTTTTTTTTGAAACAACGAACTATTTTAGTTTGTGTTGGAAAAAGCTTTAGGGTATGTTCACACGCACTAATTACGGACGTAATTCGGGCGTTTATGCCCCGAATTACGTCCGAAAATAGTGCCTCAATAGCGTTGACAAACATCTGCCCATTGAAAGCAATGGGCAGACGTTTGTCTGTTCACACGAGGCGTAATTTACGCGCCGCTGTCAAATGACGGCGCGTAAATAAACGCCCGCGTCAAAGAAGTGACCTGTCACTTCTTTGGCCGTAATTGGAGCCGTTATTCATTGACTCCAATGAATAGCAGCGCCAATTACGTCCGTAATTGATGCGGCGTTCAAGCGCCTGCACATGCCGTTACGGCTGAATTTACGGGGATGTTTTCAGGCTGAAACATCCCCGTAATTTCAGCCGTTACGGACGCCCTCGTGTGAACATACCCTTACTGCTAATCAGGGGCGACAGGTGAAGGGTGGAGGTGAGGGACGGCGCATGGAGAAGACATGATAGAGCCAGAGGCTTCGATTACAGGTACAAGTAGTGATGAAGAGTAGGGTGCGATGGTGTTGCGAGGAGAGATGTAAAAAAACAGGGCGTTATAGTGTAAACTTTAACTTTTAATTTGCATTTTAAGATATATAAAACCATTTTGCCGGTGTTGATGGTTCACATGTGGCCGCCCCCGCTGTACTCTACGTAATCGCTGTAGCATTAGTTTCTGCTTATACATAGTGTACAGCAGGGCCGGTCACATGACGAAGAGTCGTGTCATCATGAAGGAAGACTGTGCAGCTAGACTTCCGGTCCCCCGCCAGCGCTATAAAAATCTCATAATCAGCGTGACGAGGGATCGGAATGTATATTAGCGAGTGTGCTCACATACTGCAGTGACTACACTGATAATACTTTTCGCTCCCCACATAACCCCTTCAATGGATTTAATTATCGGCCAATTTGTATAGGCAAATACAGCACAGTAATGGGTTCTGATGCTCTCATCCGTCTTTTTATTAATACCTGCATTTTATGTTATATCCTATCTGACATACATAATAAACATTCCTTCACAAAGCCCTTCTAATTAATGCCTAAAGGAAGACACAAGGGCTGCATTTCCCTGGAAGGCACCAGAATTTCAGGTTTTTCAACAGCAATTTTCAAGGGGCAATTACACAGGTCATTAGCTAGGTCACTGGGTTAAATAAGTCCCTTTACAATCTCCCATAAATTGAGATCTTTGTTTCAAAAGGAGCTTGTGGACGAGATCTGGTCTTATTGACTATGATACATTTCACCTACACCATATGGGCAAAAGTATTGGGATACACCTCTTAATCATTCAATTCAGGTGTTTCATTCAGTTGCCACAGGTGTAAAAAATCCAGTACCCAGCCATGCAGTCGCCTTTACAAACACTTGTGAGAGAATGGGTCGTACTAAAGAGCTCACTGAATTCCAGCGTGGTCCTGTAATAGGATGTCACTGTTGCAACAAGTAAGGCTATGTTCACACCTGCGTCGGACTATTCCATTTTGCTCTGTTAGAGGACGTGAACAAGGGAATGACGGAAGCAAAGGTCCCGTTGCATGACAGACACCATCAGCAGCCGACAGGACCCATTGACTTTAATAGGTTCCATTGCCTTCCCGTTGTTTTACCAGCGACAATAGCTAATCAGCCGGACCCCTAATGGAGCCTCCAAAGCAGATGTGAACGAAGCCTAAGTTTGTGAAATTTCTTCCCTCCTAGATATTCCCCGATCAACTGTGAGTGGTATTATTGTAAGTGGAAGCATTTAGGAACCGCAGAAACTCAGCCATGAAGTGGCACACCACGTAACGTTACAGAGCGAGGTTGCTGAATGCTAAGGTGCATAGTGCAGAAAAGTTACAAACCTCTGGCATTAAAATGCACACAAAAATTCTGCGCCAGGAACTTCATGGCATAGGAGCAGCACGGTGGCTCAGTGGTTAGCACTGTTGCCTTGCAGCGCTGGGGTCCTGGGTTCAAATCCAACCAAGGACAACATCTGTATGGAGTTTGTATGTTCTCCGTGGGTTTCCTCCGGGTACTCCGGTTTCCTCCCACACCCCGAAAACATACCAATAGGGAATTTAGATTGTGAGCCCCAATGGGGACAGTAAAAGAGGAGCGCTGTGTAATATGTTGGCGCTATATAAGTAACTGAAATAAATAATAAATAAATTGCCAAGCGGCTGCATGCCAGCCTTACATCACCAAGCACAATGCCAAGCATTGAATGGAGTGGTGTAAAGCAGCTGCCACTGGACTCTGGAGCAGTGGAAACATGTTCTGTGGAGTGATGAATCACACTTCTCTGATGGACGGGTCTGGTGGATGCCATGAGAACGTTAAAGAGGCTCTGTCCCCAGATTTTGCAACCCCTATCTGTTACAGTAACGTTTTTATTTTTAAAAAACGAGCATTTTTGGCCAAGTTATGACCATTTTTGTATTTATGCAAATGAGGCTTGCAAAAGTCCAAGTGGGCGTGTTTAAAGTAAAAGTCCAAGTGGGCGTGTATTATGTGCGTACATCGGGGCATTTTTACTACTTTTACTAGCTGGGCGTTCTGACGAGAAGTATCATCCACTTCTCTTCAGAACGCCCAGCTTCTGCCAGATCACGCTGTGTCGTCACTCACAGGTCCTGCATCGTGTCGGCCACATCGGCACCAGAGGCTACAGTTGATTCTGCAGCAGCATCAGCGTTTGCAGGTAAGTAGCTACATCGACTTACCTGCAAACGCTGATGCTGCTGCAGAATCAACTGTAACCTCTGGTGCCGATGTGTCCTCGCTCGTCCGACACGATGCAGGACCTGGGGCAGGAAGTGAGTGACGTCACAGCGTGATCTCTCGAGAACACGCTGTGTGTCTGCACTGCCAGAAGCTGGGCGTTCTGAAGAGAAGTGGATGATACTTCTCGTCAGAACGCCCATCTAGTAAAAGAAGTAAACACGCCCAGATGTACGCACATAATACACGCCCACTTGGACTTTTGCAAGCCTCATTTGCATAAATACAAAAATAATCATAACTTGGCCAAAAATGCTCGTTTTTAAAAAATAAAAACGTTACTGTAATCTACATTGCAGCGCCGATCTGCTGCAATAGCAGATAGGGTTTGCAAAATCTGGTGACAGAGCCTCTTTAATGCTTCAGCATACCAAGACATTTTGGACAATTGTGGCTTCCAACTTTGTGGACAGTTTGGGGTTCGGCCCTTTTCTCTTCTAGCATGACTGTGCCCCAGTGCACAAAGCAAGGTCCATAAAGACATGTTTGGGTGAGTTTGGTGTGGAAGAACTTGACTGGCCGCACAGAGACTTGATCTCAACCCCATAAAACACCTTTGCAATGAACTAGAATGGAGATTGTGATCCAGGCCTTCTCCTCCAACATCAGTGTCTGACCTCACAAATCCTTTTCTCGATGAATGGACAAAAATTCCCACAAACACACACCAAAATCTTGTAGAAAAGAGTGGAAACTGTTTTAGCTACAAAGGGAAAACCAACTCCATATTAATGTCCATGCATTTAGAAAGGGATGTCATAAAATCTCTCGTAAGTGCAATGTGTAGGTGTCCTAATTCTTTTGTCAATATAGTGCATATCAATATTAGATTATATAGACTTCATGCTTCCTATGACTGGCTCTGGTAATGTAATGCTATTCATTACAGGGGGTTCCTAGAAAGGAATGGGGTCCTAATGCCGGGACCTCAGAATGAAGGCGCTAAATCGCTAATTAATCGCTTCAGCCCCTTCACAGCGTTTCCTTGTAATTCAGCACTTCCGGTCATCGGCTATACAGGGAGCTACAACATGGCACCATTCACTTGAATGAAGCTGTGCTGCAGTTCCCTGCACATTGGGTGGCTGGGAGCACCGCTGTGCAGATGAGATGCTGAAAGTGCAACGATATGTCATACAACTAGAAGATGGGAATACCCCTTTAACTATTCAGTCATCACCAATGATTGATAATAATTATTGCTATATCTATGGTACTAAAACTGTTGGCTTTGACTAATGTAAATTTGCTTGTTGGCTGGAGCAAGCAGGCTCGGATAGGCAAACAAGATGCCCAAGTTCTAACACAATAATGGGCCAGCAGTAGACAACCCCATTTGAAGCTGTTTTGGAGTCACTTGCCACTAGGGACAATAAGTTAATATAACAATAAGCTAATAAAGATAAAAAATAACCTATTAGAATGTGTTAAAGATATGACCTACGTACACAATGATGGCTGTAGCAGGAGCTCTCCTCCGCTGCTCTGTCTGCAATAGTAGACCACATATGCCAAGCCCCCCATACCAAGCCCAGTCCATATTAGCTATCTATCAGCCGGAAATGGAAGGGAACAGGAGAAAGTAAACACCTATTTTCTCTACAAGGTTTATTCTAGACTGCTCTAGGAACATGCTACAAACAGTGTGGACAAGTTGGCCAAAAGTGCATACTGGTGCTGCTTATTTGGAAATGGAAAGGAAATGTAATTGTACCGACTAAGAAAACCAAACATGATCAATATCATTTTCTATCCCAACAACACCAGTCTAGCTTACAGTTTATTATTACAATTCTTGGCAAACAGTAGGCTGATTTTAAGGAAAAAATAAGTGACTGGGGTATGTCTTTGAGCTTTAGCTGACCATGGACAATATACTAATTCCTCTGGGCCCGGCTTCTCCAACTCCCAGTGATGAGCTATTATTTTAATGTAGTATTACATGGATGCCATTCTGATATTTCATAGTCATAGTTGCCAACATTTGAAAAAAAAATTCCAGGGACACCTAGGGAGTAGCTTATTTGGTGGGTGTGTCTTATGGGGCATGGCGTGTCTGGTGCGAGTGGCTAATGGGGCAAGACTTTCTTCCCAGAAATTCTCCAGTAGTTTGGCTGACAACTACTATGGCGGCCAGTATCTCTCTGGTTATCTGGTTGTATACAAGCAGGTGATGTCTCACTTTATCACTAGGTCTAGGCGATATGTGCGGACCAATGCCGGTAGCATAAAAGCCAGCGTCGATAGTGCCACACTCAGTGCCCCTTGTAAATGGTGCCACACACTGCTTCCTGTAGATAATACCACATGGCCCCCTTGTAGATAGTGCCACAGTGCCCTCTGTAGATAATGCCACGGTGCCCTATGTAAATAGTGCCACAGTGCCCTCTGTATATAGTTCCACACCCCCTATAGATAAAGCCTCAAAGCCCCCCTGTAGATAGAGCAACACAGCCCCCTGTAGATAGAGCTACACAGCCCTCTGTAGATAATGCCACAGTGTCCTCTGTAGATACTGCCACAGTGACCTCTGTAGATAATGCCACAGTGCGCTCTGTAGATACTGCCACACTCCCTGTAGTTAATGCCACAGAGCCCTCTGTAGATAGTGCCACAGTGACCTCTGTAGATAATTCCACAGTGCGCTCTGTAGATAGTGCCACACTCCCTGTAGTTAATGCCACAGTGACCTCTGTAGATAATGCCACAGTGTCCTCTGTAGATACTGCCACAGTAACCTCTGTAGATAATGCCACAGTGCGCTCTGTAGATAGTGCCACACTCCCTGTAGTTAATGCCACAGTGACCTCTGTAGATAATGCCACAGTGTCCTCTGTAGATACTGCCACAGTAACCTCTGTAGATAATGCCACAGTGCGCTCTGTAGATAGTGCCACACTCCCTGTAGTTAATGCCACAGTGACCTCTGTAGATAATGCCACAGTGTCCTCTGTAGATACTGCCACAGTAACCTCTGTAGATAATGCCACAGTGCGCTCTGTAGATAGTGCCACACTCCCTGTAGTTAATGCCACAGAGCCCTCTGTAGATAGTGCCACAGTGACCTCTGTAGATAATGCCACAGTGCGCTCTGTAGATAGTGCCACACTCCCTGTAGTTAATGCCACAGTGACCTCTGTAGTTAATGCCACTGTACCCTCTGTAGATAATGCCACATCCATGGCCGGGGATTCTGCTCCAGAAGGAGCCCCTGACCTCACCGTCCATATATGGATAGTAACGTCAGGGGCTTATCCAAGAGCGGAATCTCCGGCCAGAGTGTCGGCAACGGTGTGGCCGGAGATTCTGGTCCAGGAGGAGCCCCTGACATCACTGTCCAAACATGGATTCTACTCCAGAAGGAGTGAATGGCAGAGCGGGCAGCGGATTGTTTCCTGTTCTGCCATAGTAATTAATTGTATCTGCGTCCCGAGGACACAGATACAATTGAATTTGGTGGTTGAGGGTATATGTCCGGGGCAGTAATTTACCAGGACTGTCTCTGTAAATTCGGGAATGTTGGCAACTATGCATAGTGACTCTCCTTTATGGCCCATCATCAGCAGGTGGCTCCTTTCTATGATGTTCATAAGTACCAATAGGGCCTATGGAAAGGGTATTTTGTTGTGAGATAACCACTTCAGAACAACAGTTGTAAATGCCATCCATGATATTAAATCTTGTGGCCCGAATTGCATTCATTACAAAAGTTTGAGCACTTCCAATAAATTTTATTTACATTTTCTCGGAGAGCCCCTTTATGTATTGTTACATTGTATCACCGCATCAGTTGGAGCTCGTTACTTGAAATTTAATGACTGTTTAAAAATAGTTCACAGCTGGTTAGAAATACACAAGTTATGTTCAGAATAAAGGCGATGACAACAAACAATGTACGTTGGCAGAATCTGCAGTTTACAAAGGAGCAGTTAATAAGCTATAATTAATCAGCGGTCAGATGACAGACGGGTAAATACAAGGGCCTGGTGTAACCCGAGCTTGTCCATATTGTTACTGGACTATATAATATTACTATACAATGTGGAGGGTGCACAGACTTGATACAGGCTGAATACAGGACTCCTGGTGCTACAATAGACATAAAGGAAAGGGACTTCCCAGTAATAATAATAATCCCCCTCACTCACCACCCTAGAGGGATTACACAAAAATGAGTCACCAGGACATGCAGAGAGGGGAAACCCTTTGTATCACGGCCCTCGTAGTGTGGATATTATAAGCACCAGAATGGAAAGGTGTCCATTACACGAAGTAACAAAACCAGGTAGTGATACCTATCAAAGTGGCCTGAGGGTTAAAAATATTCTGAGAAAAACATCTGACAGGTGAGAATAATTTATTTTTATCTTCGGTTATGTTGAGCAATGTCATAAATTATGGGAATCTGTGAAATATGTTAATGCAGAGAAAAAATGCTACCTGGTGACCCCCTGCACTGTAACAGGTGTTCTTACAAATAGTTTCCTGCTTGTCACTAAGTTTTAGACAAGATTATCTTAATAAAGGGGTTGTCCAGGCACAGGGTCATCAGTATATGATTGGTGGTGGTTCGACACCAGGTTCCCGTACCAATCAGCTGCTCCGGCTGACTCTGGGCGCCGGATGTTATGCAGGGTATGCAATATTCGGAGCAGGTAGCAGATGGCTCTGGCCAATGAATAGCGGCCGTGCTGCAGTACCGCATCTCGGCCACTATTCCAGAACTGGTTCATCTGCTTCCGGCATGGACATCCGGTGACTAGAGGCAGCCGGAGCTGCTGATCGGTGCGGGGTCCGGATGTTGGACCCCCACGATCATATACTGATGACCTATCCTGTGGATAGGTTTATGTTCAAATCCCTCAGCACTCTTTATTTATTTCTTCGGGGTGCATTAGCAGGCTTCCACACCAATGTCCAATGTATTTTGGATTACTACCAATTGTATGATTTAATAAAATACTAATTTCGAAAATCATATTGGAGTGCAAATTTTCTATTATTACTATACTGTGGATAGGTCACCAGTTGACCGTGCCTGGACAGCCCCTTTAACATCTTCTGCTATGTAATATAAAATGACCTACTATTCTCTGTTATCAGCCATTTCAGATTGGGCAGAGGCTGACTAAAGTGTTCTTTTGTAAAATTACTGGCATGAAGTCCAGGGAAATGTCTGCCTTTCATTACTATGTTATTTTGCATATATCCAGGCATGAGACCCTACAGATATACTTATATACATAGGAGTATATAAGCTCTTATGACATGATTTAGTAAATACTTGTATTGCCATTGATATAATGATTTTGGAACATCTTTCTTAAAATGTTACCGTTCCGTTTTTCAGTAGTTTGTGTCCCTACACTGCGTGACACTGTCAGCACTGATCAAATAGTGCCAGAGCATGTAGGGAAACACCCCTTTGGCAAGGGGAATGGTAACACCCAGATGTCATTGTACTCACACATTTCCAGGAAGAATGACAGAGGAATGGTAAAATGCAGAGTTCTAAGATAAAAATGCTCCAGCGTTGATATCTTCCCCACATTCTGGATGTTCTTCTTGTAATACACTGGTAGCCTTGAGTTACATGGGACCCCTTAACTTTTCTGCTCTGTTTGCTTATTTAGGTTAAGTAGACTATCCTTATTGGGGTAACAGTGCCTAACTAGAGGGGGCACTGAGAAATATATCTGTTGTACTAATCCATGTCAATTCTACTAAAACCAAGATATTGGGATGACACATCGGGACATTATTTCAACTCTTTGGAAGATTATATTTTTTATAGGACATTATTTGTATCGTTTGATATTTTCTTATCATTGATTGCAATTTTTGGTATTTTGAATTTAGGAATTTGCTAGTGTACCTGATTACCTTTTATACCGAAATATTAAAAGTTATGTTTTAGAGGTTTCTTGCATGTCAGTAAAGCTTGAATACAATGGTCTGCACAAGAGTTAGGGACTCCAGGATGGTCACCCGCTTACTTCAGCATGTTTTGCTAGGCAGCAGCTGGAACATATTCAGATATTGACTAGCCATAATAATGCATACAACATTATATTTATAATATACATATTAATATAGGGAATCCGAAGGACTGTCTTATGAATAATTACAATGGAAAACAGTGATTTTTGGCACTGGAGTTTCCCTTTAAATTGTAAGCTCCGATGTGAATACATTTATGTAGCAGAAAATGTTAGGAAAAAGAGATGTAAGGAACAGGAATGATGATCATTTGCATTAACATTTAACATCAAAATGTGGAATGTAATTCGTCAATGAATACAAAATTTCCTCACATTTGAAGTGGTATCCGAAAGGCAAAGTTAAGTATGAGAGGCCGAGAGATGAGCCGCCGGGCTGGGCACAGTTTTCATCTCTTCAGGCACAATGTCCAGGGAGCAGTCGAGCATGTGGAAGCCAACTAACCATTTACACAGCTAGAATTAAAAACCTGAATTATCCCTCAGACGGCCATTATACAGGTGATTAAAGAGTGTTTCATGTCTATTTGGACGTCACTCCTCCATGTAAACAAAGCTGACCACTGCCACTATCTATCTATCTATCTATCTATCTATCTATCTATCTATCTATCTATCTATCTATCTATCTATCTATCTATCTATCTATCTATCTATCTATCTATCTATCTATCTATCTTTCCCATATCTATCTATCTATCTATCTATCTATCTATCTATCTATCTATCTATCTATCTATCTATCTATCTATCTATCTATCTATCTATCTATCTATCTATCTATCTATCTATCTATCTATCTATCTATATTTCCCATATCTATCTATCTATCTATCTATCTATCTATCTATCTATCTATCTATCTATCTATCTATCTATCTATCTATCTATCTATCTATCTATCTATCTATCTATCTATCTATCTATCTATCTATCTATCTATCTATCTATCTATCTCAAGAAGATCTATTTGCTATACAATAGGCTGCCCTCCATGCTGCACAGACTTGTTTTAGTTCTTTCCTGCAGATTACAACAAATGATGTGTAATCTGAATCTGCATTCATACTTTCTTCCTTCGTCCTCTACTTCTTGATAACTTACATTTGGTAGACTAGCAAGAAGTAGTGAACAGATAGAAGGGAGTATGTTTGCAGTATCAGATTATATATGGTTTGTTTTTAATCTGTTAAAATAGAGACCCATAGAGCTATAGACACAAAACAGTAGGACATTTTTAATCAAGTCTATTATAAAGTTATTTTCATGGCTTGAGAAGGTAGATGTAGCTTTTAAAGGGGTTGTTCAGGATTAGAAATATAGGGTCTCCTTTTTTCCATAAATAGCACCACTCTTGTCCATTGTGTCTGTGATTACAGCTTAGCCCAATTCAAGTGAATGAGGCTGAGCTGCAATACCAGACACAGCCAATTGACAAGAGTGGTGCTATTTCTGAAAAAAAAAAAAAAAAAAGCAGAACTTTTTTTTTGAAAACCTGGACTTCCTCTTTAAGGCCTCATGCACACAGCGGTCCTACGGCTCTGTACACAGTTTCACAGAGACTTTATACGGCACCTATAGAAATCTATGGGGCCATACTGTACATCCACATGCCTCTGATTTCATATGGAGCCATATGCGAAATAAAATATCATTGCATGCTCCAGTGGATGCTGTATTACGAAGGTATTCACCCCTACAGCCGTAAGGGCAGCCATCCATAATGCGGAGCTGTAGCAGCTCCCTGTGCCGCTTTATGGATTCTGTGTTCATGAACCCTAATACTGAATAATCTAAAATCACATAATGGTTCACATTGTGCAGAATTTTACTCAAAATCACACATTATAGTGCAACGGGAGATAAAAGACAAATTCAGAGATAAAATCCTGGCCCATGAGAGATAACTGGGAAGTTCTATATGTCAATGAATTATCGAATAGCTGAGAAAATGGGACATTTCCCCTGGAAGGAGCGCTTTGTCGGCATTGTGCCCAAATAAATGAAATCGCCTTGATAAATGTACTTTAATGGGCTCCATTCTGCAGAATTTAAAGGCTACATTTTCATTTCACTGTGGACATGTGGATTTCTTTGGAAATGTTTCCAAGCAAATTGCTTGGATAATGTATCTGAGAAACTGGAGGGTGAGGGAAATATACTTCACCATAAATTAAGCCATTTGGATTTGAGTTGTTTGCGCTCCTTTATGGGACAATTAAGGTCCTGCCATTCCATGTTTCCTAATAATATGTTTCACATCACAGCATTATAGAATATAGGGTTTCATAAATAAAGTACAGTAAGTGAGATCTAACTATACAGGAATCATTCAGAGCTTAGGCTTTCTAAATTAAAAGACTGAAAGTCGACTAGTGGTCTGTGTGATCTTAACCAGACCCTTTCTAAATAAACATTTCTAATCATCTACAAAATGGATCTTGGTAAAGCAGTCACAATGTAATGTCATTGAGTAGCTGCAGTTCCTGTCTTACCACTAGCAGGCGCTGTATATGTTTCTGAATGCTCAGTTGTATATAGATTTTGCAGTGTTATCTAGTGTATTATATTGATACTGTTACCCTTTACTATATGTATTACTCATGTACCACCAGTTTATCATCCTTTATCTATATAACATTTAACCTTTTATATAAAAGGAGACCCCTTAACGTTCTTAAAGGGTTATTCCCAACTTAGAAATTTAAGACCTATCCACAGGATATGCCATAAATGTCTGATAGATGCGGGTCCTAGCTCTGGGCTCCGCACCTATATTAAGAACGGGGGTTGTCCGACCCCCTGTTTCGCCTGGTGGTGCGGCCGTAAACTGCTGATTACAGACACGGACAAGAGGAGAGGGGCCCACGTAAGGCAAAACGGGAGAATGGTGACCCTCATTCTCGATATAGGTGCAGATTCCAGAGCTGGGATCTGCATCTATCAGACGTTTATGGCATATTCCGTGGATATGCCATGAATGTCTAAGTTGGGAAGACCCCTTTAAGTGAGTCACAATGTTGGCTAACTTTCATTCAGTAGTCTCAGTCATGGAAGCATAGACCTGAATAGTAGTGCTCCTAACTAGGGCAAGAATATACAGTGGAGGCACCTTGCAGATGTTCCATACTGTAGGCCAAAAAGTGTAGGCCAAATAGTAGTGCCAGCGAAGCAAGCATATGGAATAATCTAAACAGTAATGCCCATACATTTGTACCAACCACACATAATTACCCATACAAAGTGTGCCAGACCCAAAGCAGTGATCATAAAAAAATCACACTGAGTGCCCACAGAGTTACTGCTTGAACAGTGCCCACACAAGTACACCAGATATTTGTCCCTCCATTGTTTTGCATTGCTCTCTACTCCCCTATTTGGCCATTTATTAAATTTGCTATTTATTAAATTCATACTTATGACTGGGTTTACACATCGCATCTGATGATCCATCAAAAAGAGCATATATTTGGCATACAGTTTCATCCCTTTTGGGTGGTCTCCTGCATAGGCCCCACCCCCGAGTAGCCAAATCGGAGAGTCGCTGCAAAGAAAGGCGCTTCTTTTGCTGGAACTGCATTACATCGAGGGCCAATTGATTGCAATTTTTGCAGTGAAAAGTGACACTTGCTGGTCACCATAGCGATAACAGCTGATTACTCGGATGTAATAAGGGATTGTTAAAGCCAGACATACCCATTCATAAACCTCAAATACAACAATTAAAATTTGAAAAGAAGTACAGTAAAAATGTGAATAATTTTATTGGTTACTACAATTTTTTAACCATAAATGTAAAATGTTTTGTGAACAATATCGGTTCATAGTTGCATACTTGTCATCAGTCTAGATTTTCACAGAAAGTATCACAAACCAGACCATGAAAAGGGAGGGACGTTTGCTAATATGTATCCCCTTCCCGCAAAATGACGTACATGTATGTGATAGCGGGAGGGTTAAAGTATGGAGCGGACTCAGAAGATGAGCCTGCTTCATATACAGCCGGTGTCAGCTGTATATTACAGCTAACACCCTGTTATAACAGCCGGGATAAATGATAGCTTTAGTCCGGACATTTAATTATTTAGATGCCACGGTCAATATAGACCTTTGGCATCTAAGCTAGTAATCATCCCATCGCCCTTCCATGATGCGATTGCAGGGTGCCGAGGGATTATCATTACAGCTGGGGGCCTAATAAAGGTCTCAGGTCTACCATGTTATTACTCCTATTAATCCCTGCCAGAACACAATGCTAAAAATCACAATACACTGTATTGTACAGGTGATCAAACAATCGAATGTTTAAGTTTCCTAGTGGGACTATAATAAAAAGTAAATAATAAGTTTAATAAAGTTTTTAATAATACACAAAAAATGTAAAAGTTCTTTAAAAAACTTTTTCTCATTTTATACATAAAACAATGCGTCTGTAATAATCCATACTATTAAAATATAATTTTATTTGTCTTACATGATGAAAGGCGCAAAACAAAAACAAACAAAAAAACAAACAGAATTGCTGCTTTTTGGTCTCTTTGCCTACCAAAATCTTTTTTAGCAAAAGTGATCAAAATGTCGTATGTACCTCAAAATGAATGAATATAAAAAAATTTAAATTATTGGTCCCAGAATATGGCGACACAAACCCAATTTTATAACAAAGCTTTTCTTTTTGTAAAAAAGTAAAACATAAAAAAAACTATATAAATTTGGTATCGCCATAATCGTACTGACCTGCAGAATAAAGTTAACATGTAATTTTTACCGCACAGTGAACGTCATAAAATCAAAACCCCAAAAACTATAGAGGAATTTCTGTTTTTTATTCCATTCCGCTCAACCAATTTGTTCAGTACATTATGTGGTACATTAAATAGTGCCATTAAAAAAAACTACAACTCGTCTTACAAGAAATAAGCCCTCGTACAGCTATGTCTATGGAGACATAAAAAAGTTATGGCTTTTGGAGGGTGGGAAGGAAAAAATGAATAAACAAAAATAGGCCTGGGAATGGACCTGGGCATTTTGGGGGCGGAACAGGAACGGGGCTTAAAATGTCCAGTGCTTTGGGATTTAAATGTTGACAAGTAATTAGTTAGATCTCTAAGAAAAGCTTATGACATCTAAGGCCACCTTTGACAGGACAGATCCCCCGGTCAGAGCAGGTCTTTCAATCCCAGTCTAGAAGAACTCTCGTCCTCTTTACTCTTGTGTCGGGAACAGATTTGACAACTGCTCTGTTGGTTACTCCCTAAATGGTGCCCTGTCAAATTTCACTTTTTTAGGTCCTCCGACCATTATTCATGATGCAGTTAAGAAAATGATTAACTCATCATGTAAATTTATACAGTCAGCAAGAAAATTAGATGACATTTTTCTCGAATAACCTCCCCATGCCAGTCATTATGCTGCACCTGCTAACTGAAATGTGGGAAAGAGGAAACCCATGATCTTATTTAGTCAGAGAGCATCATGTGACTAGGTCAATTCCACTTATTATTATATATTTTTTTAGTATTGTATTAGTAGTCCTTTGGTCAAAATAACAGATTTCCTTATAACCCCATTTTCACTATTAAAAATGATCTCACCTTGTCAGATTTGGTTGTTAGTTCTAAAATCTTGTGTGTTTGCCTGGTGACTACTAATTATCTACTCAGCCAGTCAGGCATAGTATTACATAACATGCATGAATGGTTGACTAAATTTAGAAGGCCACACATGTAGGAGGGTGGATTGGACAAAATCTCAAAAATCCTTCTAGTGCTTCTTAAACGAATAACAGCCCCCCCCCCCAGCACAAAACATGTAATGGTAAGGCCACACATATCAACCAAAAAATATATGGCATATCCACAGGATATGTCATAAATTTGTGCTAGATGGGGGTTCCAACTCTGGGACCCGCACCTATATTGAGAACAGGGGCCACCTGACAACTGTTTCCCTGGTGCAGCGACCGCAAGCTGCCAATTCCAGGTGGGGACTAGTGGAGAGGGAGTTTCGCGCATGTGTAGCCCTCTCTCCATCAGTCCCCACCTGGAATATCTGCGACCAGCTCCACAGCACCAGGCGAGACAGGGGTCGGACGACCCCCGTTTTCAATATAAGTAAGGGTCCCAGAGTTGGGAACTGCCTCTGTCAGTCATTTATGACATATCCTGTGGATATGCCGCAAATATCTAAGTTGGGAATACCCCTTTAAGGGCCGCACAGTTTTGCAGCTGAATAGCAGTTTTACCCAATAAACTCCGTACTTATTACCAATCAATTTGAAAGCCGCGCCTATTTACATGACCATGGGATTACAGAGCTCGTCCATTATTATTATTATTTCTATCTTTTTCTTAACCCCCTAGCTAAAATGCAGCACTTCCCTGTTCCCTCCCCTTACCCAACCAATAAACACACCAAGACAGTGGGTTGGATAAATTCGGCCACAGCAGCCATTTTATTAACACATATATACATAAACATAAACAATATTTTATAGATAAAACATAACGAGGAAGGGAAGGCCTTGGAGCTACAAATCTGGTGCCAAACTGCCCACCTATATAAATATTTACCCCCAGCCGTCTCCCTACAGGCTCAGGGGCACCATTCTAATCCGCAGTTAGCTTGCCAAGGATGTAAACCACTCCCCGGGACACCACCCAGCAGGAGCCAAAAATAAGCCCATACCAATGAGCAATTGTATAAATTGTTAGGGACCATACCTAGGATGAATCACCTCACATCAATTTACCACCAACTCCAAGGACCCCGAATCCGTCACAATGCCACCGTGACTCCGCACCAACAAGGTCACCACCAGCCATCCACCTGTGAAAAGAAAAGAAAAACACAAGCAACACCAAGAAACTACGAAACGAACAACACAAGGATGGAAAAAATTAGGTAAAGAGGGCAGTACAAGAACTAAACCCTGTCTGTCCTGTAATGGCGTGAAGATGCCCGCTCCAACCCTATATACCCCTTAACCTCGCCCCCCCTGAGGCCACCACCCCTTCCATCTTTCTGCTCGTCACAGGAAAAAATTTGAACACTTCCCTTCCTGTATCCATGGTCATATTGGCCTACCTCTACCCTTTCATCCAGTGTCTGGCCCGTGCTGTAAAACTGCATGTGAACGTGGTTTTAAACCACACAAAGGCTGTGTCTCGGCCACCCGGTGGCTGCTATGTGCAGCTTTACCCTAAAGGTATTGGTATTATTTGTTTGCTACCCGCTCCCAAACTGTGCGGAACTAAGCAGAGCTGTGTACCCACTCTCCAGGGGCCCCATCAAAGCCACATGGACTGTCCCTGTGGCAATAATGCCCTTGGTTTTGCATGAGACACAGAGACTGTAGCAAAAAAAAAAATTCAGTAACTTCCACTTTTCTTAGTACCTTTTGATGAATATTTTTCATTGGAAAAGTTAAAGGGATTTTCTACCTTCAGACAACTGATGACCTATCCACTGGATAGGTCATCAGTATGTCATAGGCGCGGGTCCGACACCTGGACCATGCACCGATCAGCCACTCTTGTGGCCTGCGGGCCCCGGACGTTATGGCACATAATGCTATGTACGGAGCCCGGAAGCAGTTGGCTTCGTACCTAGCATATTCACTTGAATAGGAGCAGAGCTGCAGTACTGCAGCTCGGGTGCTATTCCGTGGCCAGAGCCAACTGCTTCCGGCATGTACGCCCAGTGCACTGAGGCACCGGACCAGCTAATCTGTGCGGGGTCCGGGTTTTGGACCCCCACATATCATGTACTGATGACCTATCCGGTGGATAGGTCATTAGTTGTCAGAAGGTGGAAAACCCCTTTAATCTATACAACGGATCTCAAATGGAATTTGACCCTTGTCATAAAAGTTTTAATTTTGAGTAGTTCAAAGGGTTGCGATATGTACTGCAACATTTTTGCTCAATATATAAAATCCATGTGACTTGAACCTGGCAGCGGTTGCATCCTGAAATTTGAGACTCACAAGTAAAGTTATAGCCTAGGCCTGGCTTAACTGCCAATGGTTTTAGGTCCCCTCGTATGCGATGCCATTACTCTGTATAGTAGTATTCATTTGTATATCTCCATAGAGACCATCTGCCATCGCACCTCCACAGGACCAATAGTAACCCCTGTATTGTATAGCTATGCCAGTGTTTACACATGCCAGCTTACATTTGGTTATCTATCTCTATAATATATGGAGACCATAGATACCAGACCACCATGCAGAAACCAAAACAGCAACGTGTGATCCCAATCCTCAGGAAGTCTCCGCTCTTCAGCGCCTGTTGGATTATCACTGTAAATCCCCTCCTCCTAGAACATTTTGTTTGCTTGTTTTTCTCACGTTACCATTAATAAGACCACCACAGGAGCAATGAGTGATGCTCACTTACATTGTTCCGACTCTATATGGCCTTGACAAAACCTTTCATCATTGTCATTATCACTTGAGAGAAGGGAGAGTAATTGCTGAATTATATCAGAGGGAAACTAGAGGAAACATCACTTTCACTGACATTGCTTAAATTACTGCTACCCCTAGGCTGCAGTAACATGATCCTTATCTGAGGAAAGTACATCCTGAATGAGATAAAGAGGACTTACAGAGGTAGATACAAATCTAGTGGGTAACGGGTTTCACCTCTTCACTGCTGACAGGATCTTGCAGTAATGATTGCCACATACAAAGTTACCTCTTTACTTTTCCGTCAATATAATTTTTTTTTCTAAAGTAACATGGACATGAATGTTGACATTGCCACAGTCTCAGCCACAGTTACCAAAGCCGATTTCCCATAGATGCAAGGAAATTGAGCCTAAGACTACTCCAAGACATGGAAATATTGCTTCAATACAACTAAAGATCTGATACTCTCTCATTATCAGAGCAGTCATTGTAAGGTAATTTTTATATGTACTTCAATAGTTTTGCAGAATTTACCTCAGCTGCCAGTCGTCCGGTTGTAGGGCTTGAGATTCTGCACACCCTCTGTATTATGGTTTTATCATGAATTTGAATCCAGTAAGAAAAACGACAGAATTAAAGAACTATGCGTAAAAACTGAGATCAGATGCTAAACCGATACAAGGTTTTTCTTAGAAACAATTGTAGGAACATTTAATAAAGCCATGACCATAATTCTGGTAATCTGTGAATTTAGAAGCTGACCCTCCATTACCGACATGTGTGAAAGTTGAGTTATCTGATGTAGACAATCCTTGTTCACATCAATAGTCTACTGATGAAGCGCTGATCATACCTGGACCCCAAGTAATCTACAAGTGGACTTGTCTATGCTAAACATTATAGACCCTGTTGCAGCTGGAACTTGTTGTGTCAAAAGTTGCGTTCACCAGAGACTCCTCCTGTCCTTTTTTAGGGGCCTGTCCAATCCTGCTTGTAAATTTGTGGAGTCTACCCCCTAATTAAAAAGCTTATTTTAATCTATCACTAATACTAGGTTGCTTAGTACCTTAGTATCTGTGGTGGTGGATTCATGGTGGTGGTGGATCCATGGTGGTGATCTCATTTGGTTCACATATGGCAGAGTCTGTAGAGGAGAGAAAGATAAATCCTGAAATATAAAGTTTGCTTTGGGATACTTCCCTCTCTGGCATCCATTCCTGCCTAAAAAAATGCAAGAACACAAAGGTACTAAAATGCAACATGCAACATGTAAAGCTGGCCTTTCCTCTCACTTTCCATTGAAGATCTCCACCAAAGACCATCCGTCGCCCTATTGCTGAACTGAATATTGACAGAATGTATGGAAAACACAGCCTGAGATTGCTGCACAGGGCCACCGTCTCACCCACCTTTTAGACACAATCCACCTAGACTCATCCACCTAGTAGACACAATGGCTGCAGTGCCAAGTCCACGGTGTTGTATCATACATCAGACACACACTCTGGCCATTGTATGTCAGCTTTCTACTCCTCACCCAGTCCATATGCTGTTATATACCCGAGCTCTGAGGATGGATCTTACTACGCCTAGAACAGAACAATCTAGTGCCACTTATGATGTCAGGTCAAGGGCAGGGAAATAACTTTTGTTCAATATGACATCACCGTTGGAGATGTATAGATAGTGGCTGACTCAAAAAGCTGGATCTTGTCTACTGAAGAAGAACACTTCCAGGTTCCTAAAAGACTATTTGAGGCAGAGGACAGCCAGAAAACCAGAAGAATTGTCAATTGCTACTGCTGATAATAACAGTTCTTTGGGAAAATGGATCAGACTGGAGAGTTGAGGCAAGTAACATGGACTTGGACAAAGGCACAGGTAAACTGACCACTTGGACATTGCCACACTAGACTTCGATGATAGACACCAGTCACACATGAGCTTTTTTCAGCCACTCAGAGCCTGATCTATCCATGACTGCTGTCTGTGTTGGGTTGTTGGCACCAACATCCCATGTACCCATGTACCAAATGTATACTTTTTCCCCTTTCTTTTGGTAACCTCTCATGTATGTCTCTTGGTCAATAATATATATATATTTTTCCGGCTATTAACCTCTTAATAACTGCTGATAGGCCTTTTTTACAATGGTCATTTAGGGACCTTAACCTACAGTGCCGAAAGTAGTTCATAGAAAAAAAAATACAAAGGAGTACATTACCATTATTATTTTGTACAAAATAAAGTTTATTACGAATTACATAAAAAATATCACCACGACTGAACCATTCATTTTACAGGTTATTTAGTGTGAAAGTTGAACAGCATTAAAAAACTCCAAAAAAACACAAAAAATTAGACACTAATGTATCGTTACCCCCAAATGGTGACTTAAAATTCCTCCTACAGAAAAGAAGGCCTTATGAAAAAATGAAAAATTGTAATTGTCAGAATGCAGAGAGGCAAAAACAAAAAAAATAACTGCGTTATTAACGCCAAAATTGGCTGCATCATTAGGGATAAATTTACATGTTCATTTGCATAAGAGGCATTACTTTATTAATGGAGGAGCCTGAGATAAGGATAGTTCAGTCTCTGTACATACACTTCCTTGTGACCTCTACTCTTATGACTCTGGTCTTATGTGGGAAGGTCACATGACAGGAAGTTTATGCTCAAATCTTGTTGATGTTACCATGGTAACCCCAGAGCGAGCGTGATAGTCTCATTACTGCAGTATTTAGATCAGTAAAAGTAGAGAAAAGCATAATAAGATATACTCTACATGACTAAAAATTAAAGTCTAAAAATGTTCATTTTTTAAATGTACAGATCCCATTTAGATATCATATTTTCGTTCTGTTTTCCAGGCATAGTTTTTAGTTTTACAACAAGACGCGGTGTCTAGTCTTCAACAAGCAATTAGCTCCAGAATGATTCATTGCTATTAAACGTCAGTGAGTTTTACCCTTTCATTATAGTTGGATAACTCAATTATCAGTACCCTTCCCGGCCATAGTAACATTCAGGAATGAAGGATAACTATAACAAGATTACAAAGGCAGCGTTGCAGCGAGCTATTATAGGAGAGAGGTATGAATAAAAGACAAGAGGTTGTCCAGCAGAAAAGCTGGGAAAAAAGGGGCACACTATCAATTATTATACTGGGGGATCATAGGAGACTGATGCTGACATCATGACGGCCATTTCCTTAGTATGGAAATATTCCTTTTGAGAACGGACGTAGATTTTTGCACTCTGTAGATCAATGCAGCTTTCATTTTGCTGCATTTCTTTTTACTTCGTTTTTTATGAAGTTACTTTAGTGGTTGACTATCTTGTGGGGAATTTGAAGCAAAATCAGGAGACCCATTATAGAATTGTAAAATCTGACCAGGGCCGAATAGGGACATATAATCAGCCCTGTCATTTTAAAGAACACGGGCACACCACCTGTCCATACATGCTGTCCAGAGTCGGACTGGGGTACATTGAGCTCACTCTTTAGCTATACAAAAATTTTGCAAAAATATTACTTCCAATGCTCCCTGAAGTGCCGCGTTCCTTTTGCAGTGCTTAGATATATACCATACAAATGCTAAATGGGACCGGTATGTAATGAGCTGGATGTGCCGGTCACTGTCTTAAAACCTGTCAAGCGATGCTTGAGAAGCACAGAATGAAGGCAGCAGGAAGAGACTGGATACCTAATATTGCAGAAATATTAATAATAAATGTGTACAATAAATATAATACATGATATACAACCGGGATTATACAAGTGTCTCTAATTTATGTATGAAATGTATAGGAGTAGGAGGTGGTTCAGCACTATGTATGTGGACATGGGCTCATGTATCACAGGACACGGGCCAGTTATATCTTTAATTATTATGCAACTATAATTAGGATGTATGCACGTTAACATATTAACTGTTCTTTTGTTTTAGTTAGTGTTGGGGGTTTGAATATTGCACTGGCGGGGGCCCAATTCATCATCGGGTGAAGCCTGTGAAATCTGCACAGCAAAACTGCTCTGTATTGCTGCAAATTTGTGAAATATAGTGAGTAGCCGTAAGTACTGTACTAAATGACAGATGTCACGGACTTCATCTGACGGAGAGAGAGAAAGGTAGTGCTGAGCAGTTGATCTATTATAGGCGGCTCTCTCTTAGCTCAGTGCACTGACTACAGATGTGAAATACAGTACAGCCGTCTCTCAGCAGTGCCCTTCTCTTACCTCACTCACCAGATGTAGTCTGTGTCTCTTCTTTTGGTGAGTGGAACATCCTCCTCTGACAGTGGGTTCCGTGGCCTCCTCCCTGCTTCTGTGGGCTGCCGATTTTGCTCCTCCTTCTCTTCCTTGCCAGACGTCTCTTTGCATGTCTGATCAACAGACACTCAGAGAGACTATAATTAATGAGTACTGTATGGGTCCTTGCCGGTGGCCCACTAACGTACTAGCCCATCGGGCATTTGCCAGAAATGTCAGACGCACATAATGAGACGTATGCTTTATAAGAGGTCACATAAACTTTCCTTCTACTGTGTAATTTAACATGTGGCTGCTCACTGCTTCCATATCGTTTTATTATTAGGGTTTATTTGCATTTGATAGTAATAGTGCTATTTTAAGTGAAAATCCAGACAAATTTTCATGATTAGAAAATGGATGCTGCTAGAGTAACATACCAAAGCCAAAAATTCTATCACACTGGTTTCCCAAATACAATTTTTCAAGGTGCTCTGAACTCTATAGGTCCTTAACACCACAGGAAGTAACAACTACTGTATGTTGCTGGGCTGTATAGCAGAAATGGCCAAAATAACGCCCGCCTCTGACATCACTTCCTGCTCTGCAGCTATTGGCTGAAGATGCACCAACACACTACCTGCTCTACAAGGACTCTGCACATAATGCTGGTAATAATGAACGCTCCCTGCTTCCTTTTGGCTGCTTCCTCCTGCATATAGACCAGAGAGCTGAAAGAATTATCTGAAAAGGAGCAGATTCTCATATTCCATTTTATTTGTTTCCATGGTTACAGACTACAAACATACCCTGCGTAGTCTGATCCTGCAGTCTTACTTCCTCACTTTGACCCTGCCTGTCACCAACTTTTTCTAACCTACCAAATGTACATTAGGAATAAGTAGGGGACAAATAGAAAGGAGTACAACTGCAGGACCAGGCTACAAAGTGCTTGTTTGTAGTCTTCAACAATGGACTGGTTAGTAAATGACAGCAATTTTTTTAAATGATCTGCTTTTCATGGACAACATAACACATGCCTCATTCCAAGCAGTTTCAGCAATGGTACTAGGCTTTTATATACTAGCCCTAAGGGCACTATGGGGACAAAATTACAGTGTGGGGGGGCACTATGAAGGCAATATTACTGTGTGTGGCATGACGGGGGCATTATTACTGTGTGGAAGGCACTGAGGAAGAGAAGAGAAGACATCAGCTGTGTGTCATAGTATTTTATTGTAATGTATTTTCAGCGTGATTATACTCTGCAGAACGCCAGTGTACCACTATTTGGTCACTGTATGGTTATGTTCGTTCATTGTATGGTTGGTTTTCGTATATTTGTCTTTGTGGTAGTTATTTGTCATGGGGTGAGGGTTTTATTTGGCCCTTGTATAGTGATATTATTTAAAACATGTAGGAATAAATTGTTTGGCAGTGTGCTATCATATATACATTAGTGTTTATGATGGGGTCAATTATTTTGGCATAGAGTTGATGCATCCATGGATTTAGGTTAAAGCAATATCCAGGGACAGTGTACAACTGAGGCGGTGTATGCAAGCCTATCAAGTGTTCTGTTTAAAAACATTACATTTTTTGGGGTGGGGGGCATATGCCTGTGGACTTCTGCCCCTGATCTTTTAAGACCCCGGCAATGTTCCTGCCCTACACAGTGTATTGTAATCATATACAGCAGAACCTGTCATCTGTTAGGTGGTGGGTACCGTCAGGATGAGATAATATTGGGGGTAATATCGACAAACTCCCTGGAGTCTCCACCATGTAGCAGCTTCCACAACCCTACATAGAATAATTCACAGCAGTGCATGGCAGTATTACTAGGGCTCAGTGTGGCATTAATATTAGGCACTATATAGCTCTGTTATTTGTGCACAGTGGTAGCGCTCTTTGTACCCTGCAGGACACTATGTTGTGCATGTGGTAGTATTGTTGTGATTTTGTCAGTATGCTTAGTTTTTTATATATTGGAGATTTATTGGACCCGGTAAAGTTTTTGCAATGGGGTGCAAGACCTTTATACTACGCCTCTACCCTTATCCATAAATCAATAAATATTTGCAGTGATACAAATGTTTATGCTTTAACACCATTTTGTTTGTTTTTCATCTAAATAGGTCCAAAATTTGTACAGATTCATCTTGTAATATATATTTTTAGCAATCAGAGCCAAATTCCCTCCATAGAAATTGAATGATAAAATTCTAGCTGCCTGCAGCCGCCACCGGAGGGAGATTACAGCATACTGGGTACAAATAATCTCAATAATCAAACAGTTTGTAGTTAGCTCTTAATGATGATCGGTTGAACGAGTGCTCGTCTGAATGCCCGTTCCTGATCATTGCCCTTGTGTAGACACGGCAGCCATGAGCTGACAAACAAGCAAACGCTGTTTACCGGCAATTAACAATCAATTTTAAAATAGTCACCTCTCCTGACTCGTCTGTTTTAGTAAATACTTGTATTCCCCAAGAAATAGCAATTCTGTAAAATATTTTCTTAGAACTCTACATTGTGGCGTTATTTCTCCTAGAAATTTATAAATAAATTGACAACTGGGTGTGACACCAGTTGGGGGTGTGTCCCTACCCAGACTGACATTGTCCAATCAGTGATAACTATCTAGGAACACACCTCTTTGACAAGGGGAATGGTAACACCCAGTTATCAATTTATTCATGCATTTCTAATAAGAATAACAGAGGAACGGTGCAATGTAGAGTTCTAAAAAAAATATGCTCCAGAATTGTTATTTTGTGGGAAAGACAAGTCTTTACTAAAATAGAGATTTCAGGAAAGGTGACTGGTTCTCCAAACTCCACCTTGTCTGCAACCTATGTCTCTTTAGCTGTGGTGAAACTACAACTCCCAGCATTATATGGGAGGGGCATTATAAGGAATGTGCTATTCCCAATAAATTATTAAGACTATTAAAAGTTAATTCAAGAATTTATACGGAAGCACCCTGGGCTTTGTGCTTTTTCGATGGCCAACATGCCTAATATTGGTATCATTTACAGTAGCGGTGCATTATCCCATATGGCGTTAAACCAATTTTCAACATTTTTAAATAAGACTTTTACACTTTATGCTTTTTCCCTTATTTAATCCTATAATATATGAAGAGTTTCTTGTTCTAATTTTTAATGCAGGTTTTCATTACCCATTAATACACAGTAATGAGTCAGTACTAGTGTTTAGGTAACTAATGATAGTTTCTGCCTCAGTGAAGTGTTTACTAAGAGCCAGGATCCTAAATACTGTGACGAGTAACCACATCATTAACAATGTATTATTGCCTATTCACTGTAATGAAAGTTAATGCTTTGCTAATGACTCATTAACTACCTCTCACATTATTGAGTCGGGACTTATCAAATGAACTCGAGACAATAACTGCAGAATGCATGGTTTGCCAGGTTACAATGGGCAGAATATGCCGGCTGGTAGTGTCTCTTGCAAGAAACATGGGCCCAGGAATCCTGTTTGCTGCGTCATTGTTGCCCTGTTATTTATTATATGATTGGAATGCTTCATTCTCTTGTTTTCCTCCACACTTTCTCTTCCCTCCTTTGCTTTGATCGTGGGTGCATTAAACACAAGGACTGTGAATTCCTCAGTGTCACATGTAACATATGCATTCTGTATAGCTGCTAGCAGTGCAAAGCAGGCGCCACTCTTCTCACTCGGCATCATTCACCTCTACAAGGTATTTATCTCAAGGCAAAATCTTCTGCCTCTGTCTATATATCATCATAATTACTTTCTTCTAGTGGAACCATAGTCTGGGGCAATACAGTTGTACACTACTTATGAGAAATTGACCTGATTTCTGTAAAACCTTAAAAATAATTAAAGTAAAGAGCACTACGCTATAAATATACAATTTGACCAGTATATATCAGCCCTTGAGAAAATAAATAAAAATGATATTTATCTGTTTTTAGTTATATCTGTTTCTAGGAAAAGTGAGGCGGAAGAGTGCCCCTGTGCAGGGATATTATGTGGCCCCTTATAATCAATAGCTCAATTGTCAAGAGCCAGGTGATTGTCATAGGGTTCCTCTATCTTGGTTCTCTCACAAAGTCTTCACCAGTGCGCCAATTTCTCTGCTATATCTTAATCCACCAGTAATTGTGAGGCAAGAGGATGATTAAAGCTGATTAAGTCTTATGCACTTATGGATGTCATAGAGAATGGGTCCTCGCTTGGGAGTAAAGAGCTTGAGGTGGCCCTCACTAGCTTTTGGGCTGTGATGACGCAACCGGGTTGGTACAGATGTAGCCATCTTTATCTTGACTTTTAACACATTAAATACACAGTGTCAAGAAACTTTAACTTGACTTTTTAATTACTTTTCAATGGCTTTTGTTGTGTGATATCAAAGTGTGATTATATATATACAGCTTCCATTCCCAACTGTGTATTCAACTGGTGATACCTCTGGTTGTTGTTTCACAGCTAGAACTGGTGCCATATGAAAGATTAGAATCTCATCTTTACTTGAATGGGAGCAAAGATGCAGTACTGCAGCATGGCCTCTATATTGTGACCGGAGCCATCTGCTTCCGGCATGAACATCTGGTGCCTGGATGCAGCCGGGCAGCTGATGGAATAGGTCATCAGCTGCTCCGGCTAACTGTGGATAGGTCATCAGTATGAAAAACCGTCCCCTGGCCGGACAACCCCTTTAAGGCTTTAAGTATCACCTCCTGTTAATATAAAATAGCAAAGTTTGCAATTAGCATATAAATTGCTGTTTGGTCCTTTATATAACATGAATAAACCACAAAATATTTAGAATAAATCCACCCTTTTTTGCGGTCATCATCGCCTCGGTCATTAGTAAATTCTTGCCATTCACATAAATCTGTGACAACTATCTGATGTTTACAAAAGTTAGATTGCAGGACTTTGAGGGTCTTATTTCGTGTTACTTTCATTTAAATTCCAGAAGGGGGTAAACCCTTTAATCTCCTGTTATCAGTCCTTTCCCTGACCTGGTTCAGAATCTATCTGTAGTAATCTAAGAGCAGTGTCCTCCCTACATTTTAATCCTTGATCTTTATTGACAGAGCAATTTGTAGTCCTATAGAGATGACTTCTAAACAATCCGGAGACACTCTCTTACAGAGGAACAACAGAGGTCAAAACGCAATCATGCCCCTCCATTCCTCCCCACTGACCCCTGTGTACAGCTACACAAGATGGACCTACGGCTTGACATAGATTGTGCCAGCACTCTAATACATCTACTGGTTTAGAGTCCTTCGATTGACCCTATCAAAAGTGAAGCCCAAATTTGAGACATTTTCTCCTAGAACTAAAAATATTGCTGTGAATATAAATCCCAGTGTTGTCCTTAAAGTACAGTTTTGAAAACCCATTTTCACATACCTTATTCGGGAATTCCCTCTGTTCACGATCCATCCTCATCACTTGGCTAGAGTAGGGAGTAGTTACAAAGAGTGTCTCTCTTTTTGGAGGACCTGTCCTGTCCTGCATTACACAGACAACCCATTCATATGAATGGGCATTGTGTAATGTTTAATTTCCCCTGTGGTGGCGCTGCAGGAAAATGTAACACTTACTGCCAGGTTTCCTCACAGAATACAGTGGATCGCTGGAGGTCCCAGCAGGGGTATACTTTGTCTTCAGCTTATTGTCAAGGAACTATTCTAACAAGTAGGGATTGTCCAAAGCAGAGAACCCCTTGAACCTATGTGTTATCACTTTCTGTGGAACAGATATAAATAAGACATGGCTGAATTAGAATTTTAACAACTTGACAGAAAAAAGACAACTCAATGACTGGTTATCTTAAATGGGTTGTCACATCCCCAATGAGCCCTTTCATAAGGGATCTCCTGACCCGCTACCAAACACCACCGGTAAATAGCTGACTGGATCCAGCGAGTACTGCAGGGTACATGTAGTATTACATGGCGACCATTCAGATGAATAGCTGTCCATGTACAGTCCAGGTCTGCAGAGTCGGATCCAGAGTCGGATACTATGACGTCCACATGCCCTAATAGAGCATATGGACAGGGGTCGTCTTTGTGTGTGAGAGACTGTAACAACAATTTGCCAATGTGAATGTTCATCATTGATCGAAATTGAGCATGCCGGTGTAAAAGTTATTGGCAGCATAATCAGTTTATGTCAATGCCGATTGTAGCGACATTTACAATTTGCATTGCTGCCAAGTGCACAGCTCTCATGAGATTCGTTGCTAAGCCACAATGGCGCTTCTCATCTGGAAGAGATGGAGTTTTATTCCCACCTGAGGCGACAATCTTCCTGATGGAAATGTGCACATTATTATCATATAGAACTCGTGAGAAAAAGTTCCCCGGTGTGCCACTGCATAAAATCAGAGGCACAAAGAGGTACAAAATGGACACATAGTTTTCTATGGGCACAATATTTCAGATCTGCAGGTGTAGGGGCATAGCTAGGTAGCAGTTCCACTTGGACCCTGGTATTGAAGGGGGGCCCAATGGCCCCTCTGCCACATAACAAGACCCCAGTATTATGAATAACACATGGTAGATGGGGCCTCTTGTAAAGATTTTGCATTGGGGCCCAGAAGCTTCAAGTTTTGTCTCAGCACAGATCCATAATTTGTTTTTGTGCATGAGGCCTCAGTATGATTCTTTACAACAGTTGGTGACTATGGATTATATATTAGCCTATTATATTTTTATTACAATTTTCTGTCCATATACTGCCATACTGTTCTATTGACAATCCCTTACATAACATTTTGTGGATAAAAACAACTAAATTCTTACTTTTTGGCATTGTCATGAAGATGATCATCAAAACATTCAATCTTTTACTCACAGGAAACGATCAAAAAAATAGTGGATATCTTACTGATCATCAAGTGTTAGTGAGACACCTAAGCATGTCCGGCCAGCTTTAGGACAGCGCCAATCTCCAATCTCAATTGGGATGTGGGATATGTATGGCGATAGAAACTTGTCAATAGTTGTCATTTCCTAATTCCCCAATGTCCCTCATATACAAAAAATCAAGTTACTCTAGGACTTGAGGGTTTTTTCACCTTGTTTATTTTTGGAAAAATCGTTGTTGAAGTTATAAATACCAAAAAGATTCTTTTTCATACAACCAAGTCCTCTATTACTTTTCTGCCCGCAGCTTAGTGCGGAAGATCAGAGTAATCTGAGACAGACTAGTTGCTAGGAACATCCTACTTGACAACCGAAGATAAAGGCTGTAGCTGTTACACAATGTATCCATAGCAACCAATCTCAAATGACTCAACAAGTCACACAATAATTCCCTGTTTTGTAAAACCCCAAAATTTGAATCTGTCCAAACCTTTGTTTGCCCTGAGAAAAATGGGACTAGAAATGCCTGGTAACTGCTTTTCTTACTACCTCCATATAAATAACAGGAATCTATTAGAATCAGTATAGTCCAATGGAAAAATCCGATCAATTGCTATCACATCAGGAAAGCCGGTGACGGTAAATAGCAACTGCCGGTATTTTTGCATAACTGGCATTACTTCCTATTTGGATTGGATACTCCTCTTTTGCCAGGCCACCCAGCCCTAGGTATGTCAGCAGAGTCAGGCCTAGGTCAAGTGTGATATTGACGCTGACGGGTGATTACAGCTTGCAAGGCGCAGAGAGGCAGAGACACATTCAGCAGCCGGACATGTGCACGCTGCCTACACCTGAC